>NC_041214.2:116561895-116562729 GCF_002837175.3 Physeter macrocephalus | reverse complement strand
TGTGGTACATGACTCTTTTTGAATTATGGTTTTCTCAAGGTATATGCCCAATAGTGAGATTACTGGGTCATATGGTAGTTCTATTTTTAGTTTTCTAAGGAACCTCCATACTGTTCTCCATAGTGGCTGTATCAATTTACATTCCCACCAACAATGCAAGAGGGTTCCGTTTTCTCCACACCCTCTCTAGCATTTATTGTTTGTAGACTTTTTCATGGTGGTCATTCTGACTGGTGTGAGGTGATACCTCATTGTACTTTTGATTTGCATTTCTCTAATGATTAGTGACATTGAGCATCCTTTCATGTGTTTGTTGGCAATCTGTATATCTTCTTTGGAGAAATGTCTATTGAGGTCTTCTGCCCATTTTTGGATTGGGTTGTTTGTTTTTTTTGATATTGAGCTGCATGAGCTGCTTGTAAATTTTGGAGATTACTCCTTTGTCAGTTGCTTCATTTGCAAATATTTTCTCCCATTCTGAGGGTTGTCTTTTTGTCTTTTCATCTAGGTTATGGTTTCCTTTGCTGTGCAAAAGCTTTTAAGTTTCATTAGGTCCCATTTGTTTATTTTTGTTTTTATTTCCATTACTCTAGGAGGTGAGTCAAAAAGGATCTTGCTGTGATTTATGTCATAGAGTTTTCTGCCTATGTCTTCCTCTAAGAGTTTTATAGTGTCTGGCCTTACATTAGGTCTTTAATACATTTGGAATTTTTTTTTTTTTTTTTTTTGCGGTACACAGGCCTCTCACTGTTGTGGCCTCTCCCGTTGCGGAGCACAGGCTCCGGACGCGCAGGCTCAGCGGCCATGGCTCACGGGCCCAGCCGCTCCATGGCA
>NC_041214.2:116546881-116561854 GCF_002837175.3 Physeter macrocephalus | reverse complement strand
AGACCGGGGCACAAACCCGTGTCCCCTGCAACGGCAGGCGGACTCTCAACCACTGCGCCACCAGGGAAGCCCTGGAGTTTATTTTTGTGTATGATGTTAGGGAGTGTTCTAATTTCATTCTTCTACATGTGGCTGTCCAGTTTTCCCAGCACCGCTTATTGATGAGGCTGTCTTTTCTCCGTTGTATATTCTTGCCTCCTTTATCAAAGATGAAGTGACCATATGTAGCAAATTGTTCTTGTTTTTGTGTGTGAGCAGACATGCTTACAGAATAATCTTGTGTTCTCATCTGATGCTCTGTTAAATTTTTATGCTCAGCAGGAGAACCCGATGGTCTAGATGTTAATGCCAAACCAGCTGGCAGCTTTCAGAGTTGATTGCTCTTTACTTTCTTATCTGTATGTTTCTATGCTAATTGGTGCAGACCGAATGTTTACATCCCTCCAAATTCATATGTTGAAGCCCTAACGACCAGTGTAATAGTATAAGAAGGTGGAGCCTTTGGGAGGTAATTAGGCTTAGAGGAGGTTATGAGAGTAGAGTCCTTCCTCTTTCTCCACTATGTGAAGACACAGCAAGAAGGAGGCCATTTACAAGCCAGGAAAAGTGTTCTCATCAGACTGTAAACCTGCTGACATCTTGATCTTGGGCTTTCTAGACTCCATAACTGTAGAAAGTAAATATCTGTTGCTTAAGCCACTCAGTCTATGGTATTTTGTTACAGCAGCCTGAGCTGAGACAATAATCAAATGTTTCTTACATTTTGAGTTATTATAAAAATGTGTATCCTATGTATGACATTATGATTTTTATTGACACTTTGCCTGATATGATTGATGTCATTATTAATGACACCATCAACAAGTTACCTGTCTGGGACGTTTTGTGGTATCACATGAACATCAAAATGGAATAGCAAGTGAGGGATAAATTTTTCACCTGTAATCAACATATAACTCTTCCAGCCAAAGAATATTTAAAAAACCACTCCCAGTTCCTACAAGACACAGAAGAATATGGGCGTAGAAGATGACAGAGAATAAAGAATGTATAGGAATAAAGTCTACAGGTTAAGGGAACAGAGCTACAGAATCACAGTCATTTTAATTAAGCAGGGGACAAAGCCAAATATTTACAACTATGAATTCTTCAAGCACAGAGTATCCTTCTGCCATTGCTAAAAATTCCATCTTGTTCTTCAGACACAAAATATCCTCTTCAGTAAACGTTGATATATATAGCATGATACACATGATATTTCCTCTCTTGCTCACTCTACAAATCTACTAATAGATCTTCACCTTAATTTTATAAAGTATGAGAATAGGAAAACAGGATTGAGGCATACACAGAAGGTTAGCTGATAATACCAGCAAGTGAAAACGTTTAAACTCCTTATGCTGTATATTACAACCCCAGAATTTAAATTCACCATATACCTGAAAGTCTGTACATTTTCACCATCTTCACACATTTCACCCTTACCCCACCTCTCACCTCTGGCAACCACCCGTATGTTCTCTGTATTTATGAGGGTTTTTTTTTTTTTCTTTTCAGATTCCACATATAAGTGAGAGCATATAGTATTTGTCTTTCTCTGTCTGACATTTCATTAGCATAATACCTCAAGGTCCATCCATGTTGTTGTAAATGGCAGAATTATCTTCTTTTTATAGTTCAATAATATTTCATTGTATATATATACCACATCTTCTTTATCCATTTATCCATCCATGGACACTTAGGTTGTTTCCAAGTCTTGGCTATTGTGAATAATGCTGCAGTGAACAAGGAGGTGCAGATATATTTTCAATCTAGTAATTTCATTCCCTTCAGACATAATACCCCCAGAAGGGAACTTGCTGGATCATATGGTAGTTCTATTTTTAACTTTTTGAGGAAGCTACATACTGTTTTCCATAGTTAAAACAAAGCCAAATGATACAAACAAACAAACAAAAACACCAGGTCGGTTTCACTACCAACACTTAAAATTAATACTATGTACATCATGCAAAGATAATACATTAACTCTAACTGCAGCCACTCGAGTTTGGACAATATTATAATCTTTATTCCAAGCACAGAAAGTAACATAATCTCCAAATAGCAGTGGTTTGGGCAATTGTTGGCAAAATCCTTGGGCATTTGAAGAACTTTTATTCCTGGATAATAGAAATGGACAATGTTGCCTTGAATATAGAACTAAGTGATCTTCAAGAAAGTAAAAGTTCTTACAGTTTAAAAAATTTTTCTTGGTATAATGAATGAGAAAAGTACCAGTTATAATTCTAGTTTTTACTAGCTTTTAAAATTTTACACAATATGAATGTCTTTATAATTTACCCCTGAGTTCTTCAAAGGTAGTCTTTAGAAATTCTGTCTCTTCTTATTGATTTCCTTAAGATGAAAAGTGTTGGTATTGTGTTCCCTTAGGAGCTTTTCATTATTTCAATATAAATGGTGCCTGAATACTTTTTCAAAGAGATTGCTTTCAATAATTAGCCTATATTGACAGCAATAGTAGTACAATTATATTAACATCGTAACAGAGTTCTGAAACTAAAAATAATGGTTATGAATCACTCATTCAAATGAATTTTGTAGTTATTTAATGCAATCTTACTGAAATGGTACTTTATATGATTTTTTAACCTCTTAAACTTGACATTCAGAATGTATTGATTGTGTTTCAAAACATGGTCTAAAATGACCATTTAAGTTATGTGTGTATATTTTTTTCTTTTGTTTCTCCATTTGCTTACTTTAATATGGTTGTTAGCTAATTCACTGTCTGTTAGATTATGAAAACATATGCTTCAAAGAAAAAACTAACAATAACAAAAGAATGACAACAAGTAACAGACAGTTTACACTATTTAAGATCTTGGAAATTATTATAATTCAGTAATACACAATCTGATTTTGGAGATGCTTTAGTATACTTTCATAATGTAAATGGATATTGTAGTCTCAAAATAAGTTTTATATACAGTTAAATATCACTTTACTCAGGGCCCTGATAAGTGTGCTTCGTTTTAGAAAGCAGAGACACTATTGTTAATTCAGTCCCCAAAAAGGAAAATATTTGGTAACATGGTCATGGAATGATCAAATATAAGAGTCTGCCATATCTATCTATCTACATATGAAATGCTCTCTAATGCTGCAAAACATTACTGTAGTCAGTGGATAGAAGGCGAATTCTTGTTTTTCTTCTTCCTTATGTTTGATCTTGAGAAAGTTACTTAAGTTCTTTAGGTCTCAGGTTTATTATTTTAAAAATAAAAGGGTGTGATTACATTATTCTAAGCTCCCCTCTAGGTTTAAAAACTAGACATAAATATAAAAATAGAAGTTCTGGTATGAATGTATACATATATATATTCTGATAACATTGTGAAAAGATTTAAATTCATTCTCAAAGTGGAAAATATCCAGTTAAACATTATCTAGAGATTTGAACTCAGGGAATAGTATTCTAGATAATTTTCAGACCACAATATTTATCAGACAAGATATAACCATGGCTCGTCATTAGTCCACTGAAATTTTTTCCATAGGAGAATTATTTCTTCTTCTGTATGACTACCTGGCCTCATGATCCATCTGCATCATTACAGCAATGTCCTAGAGAGCTACTGTCAATCACTTCCCCTTATAAATGCTTTGCGGCCTTTAATAAGGTCAACCAGCCTTTGTTGGGCCATCCAGTTTCTCCCAGACCCTGCCTAATTACCTATATTGTGACAAATAAGATAGCGACACATGATGAAGCAACTAAGCAAATAACAAAGAAACTGTTGTAACTGTTTAAAATACGTTTAGATGTTTTATTAGCGTAATAAGAAGCAGCTTATTACATGGTATTTTAAAGAAAATTGCAAAACTTGTCCAATTTCTATTCACTTGCAGAAGCCGAATGGTAGTTCCTAATAACAGAGCATACAGTACAATAGACCAGTAAAAAGCAATAATTATTAGAATCCACTCTTTATAATGATAGAGACCAAGCAGGTATCTAGAACATAAATTAAAAATAGAAAATAAAGAACATATTTGCAATTACAAATTAGAAGTACACCTTACATGTAGATTTGTAAAATATTCTTTGTATAATCAGCCATCACATTGTTTTCCCTCAGTGTGTATGTGTGTGTACAAAACTTACTCAGAGAAAGTCACATATTAAAATGTCTTAATCTGATAAATGAATCAATAAAAAATAACATTTCATTTAAGAAAATATATTCAGCAATCTACAGATTTAATGCAATCCATATCAAATTACCTATGACATTTTTCACAGAACTAGAAAAAATAATCCTAAAATTCATATAGAACCATAAAAGACCCAGAATTGCCAACGCAATCCTGAGGAAGAAGAAAAAAGCAGGAGGCGTAACCCTCCCAGACTTTAGACAATACTACAAAGCTACAGTAATCAAAATAGCATGGTACTGGCACAAAACCAGGCATATAGGTCAATGGAACAGAATAGAGAGCCCAGAAATAAACCCACACATCTATAGGCAATTAATCTTTGACACAGTAGGCAAGAATATACAATAGGGAAAAGACAGTATCTTCAGCAAATGGTGTTGGGAAAGTTGGACAGCTGCATGTAAATCAGTGAAGCTAGAACACACTCCCACACCATACACAAAGATAAACTCAAAATGGCTTACAGACTTAAATATAAGACAAGACACCATAAAATTCCTCGAAGAGAACATAGGCAGAACATTCTCTGACATAAATCATACCAATGTTTTCTTAGGTCAGTCTCCCAAGGCAATAAAAATAAAAGCAAAAGTATACAAATGGGACCTTATCAAACTTAATAAGCTTTCGCACAGCAAAGGAAACCATGAACAAAACAAAAAGAGAACCTATGGACTGGGAGAAAATATTTGCAAATCATGTGACTGACAAGGGGTTAATTTCCAAAAATATAAAACAGCTCCTACAATTCAATAACAAAAACACAAACAACCCAATTGAAAAATTGGCAGAAGATCTAAACAGACATTTCTACAAAGAAGACATATAGATGACCAATAGGCACATGAAAAGATGCTCATCATCGCTAATTATTAGAGAAATGCAAATCAAAACTACAATGAGGTACAACCTCACAATAGTCGAAATGGTCATCATTAAAAAGTCTACAAATTACAAATGCTGGAGAGGGTGTGGAGAAAAGGGAACCCTCCTACACTGTTGGTGGGACTGTAAATTGGTGCAGCCACTATGGAAAACAGTATGGAAACTCCTTAAAAAACTAAAAATAGAGTTACCATATGACAGAGCAATCCCACTCCTAGGTATATACCTAGAAAAAATTATAATTCAAAAAGATACATGCACCCCTATGTTTATAGCAGCATTATTCATAACAGCCAAGACATGGAAACAACCTAAATGTCCATCGACAGATGAATGGATAAAGAACATGTGGTATATATATACAATGGAATATTGCTCAGTCACTAAAAAGAATTAAATAATGCCATTTGCAGCAACATGGATGGACCTAGAGATTATCATAGTAAGCAAAGTAAGTCAGAAAAAGAAAGACAAACATCATATGATCTGACTTCTGTGTGGAATCTAAAATATGACACAAATGAACATACCTACAAAACAAAAACAGACTCACAGATGTAGAGGACAGACTTGTGATTGCCAAGAGTTGGGGGTTGGGGAGGGAAGGATTGGGATTTTGAGGTTAGCAGATGCAAACTATTATATATAGGATGGATAAATAACCAGGTCCTACTGTAAAGCACAGGGAACAATATTCAGTATACTGTGATCAACCATAATGGAAAAGAATACAAAAAATATATATATATAACTGAGTTACTTTGTTGTACAGCAGGAATTAAAAACAACATTGTACATCAACTTTACTTCAATAAAATATATGGGCTCACATAATATTTCATTTGAATTATTTCAGGTTTAGGACATTAATCATAATAGTTTAGGAATGTTTCAGTTGATCTTGGTTCATTTCATGAAAATAGGATAAATATGTTACCAATATATCTTCTTTGTTTTTTAGTGAGTATTAATGAGTAGTCTGGAAGAAAGGTGTTTCCTAGTCTATTCTATCACTTTATTACTAAGTAGTAATTCTTTCTATCTATTGAGAAAGGGATGTTCAACTTTTAGCCATATTTATATGCAAACACAGAAGCACAGTTACTCAGAGTCATTCTCCATCAAATCTATACAAAATATCAGCAGTATTATGTCTCAATTTAGAGTGACTTAGCAAATCAAAATATCTCATATATATAATATACATATATACATAAATATGAATATATACATATTATATATACACATATGCATTTCTGCAAATTATAACATGAGAAATGTGGTTCTATTAATAAAAGTAACACTGTTTAAAAAGTAAAGTGAATTTCTAAGTACATTAGATATGACTATGATAACAGAAATGACTATTATAATTTCAAATTTTGTTCTTTGATACTATAAGTATATAGAGCATATTCCTCTAAAGATTTAAAAATTCTTAAAGAAGCTCAAAATTTCTCATGTTTGCATAATATGTGCATACAGTTAGTGCTCAAAAAATAAGCACTTTTATGAATTAATATTTTTTTAGACTACCGGTAAATGACTATTGAATGATTATCTAGCACTCTATCTTTACAATTCCTGGGCTTCTTCAAATCAGTAACCACCCCTCCTCCCTTTTGCAATCCATGCCAATAGGTCACATTTAGTTTAATTATTACTCAGCACTGCCACACATCTTTTGAAAAGCAAACAAACAAAAAATAAAATATTCAAAATAACTTTCTTTAGTAGTGAAGCCTAAAGCGTGTTCAGCAATCCTTAATCATCTCCTTTCCCCACTCCTTTTATCAGTCATTCCAAATACTTACCAATCTCCTTTAATACCTTTTCCAATCCCCTCCTCAACTACAATGGATTAATTTTGCCTTCTACTTGACTGAAAAAAAATGAACATGATTAATGAAATCTCCCTTAATTTTCTACTATATTCCTTAGAATATACTCCATCTACAATCATTTCACCTGCTTAAAATATCAACTGATTAAGACAGGAGGCCCTCTGCCTGTCTATTAATCCTTAGTTTTCATTTGGAGTCCATGCCCTTCAGACTCTCTAGTGATTCTACTTCAATTAGCCATCTATTTTCTTGCATTTTCAATCCCTGTTGAAAGAGGAGTCCTGTTGATTCTACCTTTCAGATTAGTTTTGTGACCCTATTATTATAAAGCCAATATTTTAGTTTAGAAGCTTACTGTTCCTTATCTGAGACACTGTACTTAATGTTTCTCTGGAGCTTTATATCAAATTACCCTAGAACTTTCCCCCACCCTATCCTTGTCACTGCACTTAAAACAACTGTTCTAAAATGAAATAGGAACTCTAAGCCTAATAAACTTATCTCCCTAGGTTCACAGTTCCTACACACAGCATACATTCCTGTTCTACTGACCTACAGTTCCAAGTTCCATAGCTATGACAGCACCACCTTTGCCTCTTACTGAAATGTCTTGGCCTCATCACCCTCATGCAACTCTTCCACACTCTTTATTTGAATAACTTAAATCCATCCTCTGAATCGAACTTCTATTCTTCAAATTTCCATCTATTCTTTAAATCCTGCCTTGACCCTATAATTTGACTTTGATGTCACCTCCCTTGATTGTCATCACACTATGCAAATATCTCTATCAGAGCACTTATGAACTTAATATTTAGCATACTGAATATGTTCCCTGCTAGAATCAGCTCCTAACGAGCAGACACTTTGTATTTCAAGTGTCTTGTAGAGTATCTGACTCATTTAATTTCTCTACAACTATCTTTTGAATGATAAGTAAATGAATAAAGAAATTCTATGTAATGTGCTAGTTCAATTACAGTTACTTTCCCCATAGTTAGTGCACAAATCTAAAGGAGTCACCATTTTCCTAAATAGGAGGTGTGGTAAGGTGAAGGATTAGAATAGCACAGTAGATGAGAAAAAAAAAAGCCGAGAAAACATGAAAAGCACACTAAGCAAAGTCTTGGTTTATCTTCTACTCCATCAGCATTTTTATATTAACATCTAGTTCCTAAAAAAATACATTTTACATGCAAGTTGTCTAAAAGATAGTGAGTAGGAATAGTTTTTTAAAAACTCAGGTTCACTTTTCAATTTTAAGATTCGTCCCATTAAAAATAAATCTATACGTAAATCTGCTGCAGGCAAATTCTAACATGACAAAGTTTCCAGCATGTCACATTTATTTTTGGGGGGAGGGGCTGTACTTGAATTAACACATTTTGACATGCATTATTTAACACTGTCAAATGAGACCACATTTTGTCCTCGCTCACACCTCCTATCTCTTCTCTATGCAGAATCCCCAGTGCATCTGAGGGGACAATGAACCTAGAAGAAATACACAGTAAATATATCTCAGAAAGAAATTTTGTAACATAAGTATTTTTCAAAACCAGAAGTGCCTTAATTTAGAATCTGCTGTGTGCAGGAATTTCATGTTTTTAGTGATAGAATGTAAAAGGATTAAGAAATGGAATGCTAATGTAAAGAGCTAATATAATAGCTCTTTTTTGCATCTTGTAATGAAGGTCTTCTGTCATCGCAAAACTGTATTTATTCAAATAAAAATAATAAATTCCATTACTCATATTATTAAAACACTTTTATATTAGTCTAAAATGACCCTTCAATACTGAGTTGATGTTCTCAAGTAAAACAGTAACAATTGACAACCAAGCATTAAATAGACATTAGTGTAAAGGGCATAAAGGAATGGTTGATAGATGCAAATTTAGATGTAATGTAATTATTTAGTCTTATTTAACTAGCCATTAGAATGACATACTTTTAGTCAAAATGAATACAAAGAAAGTAATGTTTGTGGTTTATATTCCTCTTGAGCTCGGAGATGTGTGATTTGCTTTTTTATTAAAGCAAATGAATAGAGCTTTGGATATTTTACATTTTCCTTCAAATAATTTGAAAATAGCTTTTTCCAAAATCTTTTTTTTTCTACTAGCAACTCTCTTCTAGGGAATTCAAATGGAAATATTAGTTATTATAGTCTCTAATATTTACCTAATCAATTATAAAAACACTTTTTATTACCCATTACAGCTATATTAACGTCACACAAATGAAAAGGAAATATTACTTATTGCTCAAAGTATAGAAATAAAACACACTCCATAAGCATCAACTACTCTTTTGGGACATAAATACTTTAACCACTTCCTCACTTTTGTCACGTAATCTGTGTAGATATTTTGTACACTTTGAGAATTAAAGGCTGACATAGGCCTATGTATGTCCATGAATGGGTGCTCAGTTTCACAAAATCTGTGTTAATACTAAAATTGAGACCAAGTCACATTACATAAAACCCCCAAATTTTAAAAGAATTAAAGTTTGAGTCTGATGTGTGAAAGCATGTTAAATAAATATGTTATTAAATATTTATATTAAATAAGTATGTCATTTTTCCTTCTTTTCTGAATTTCCTAACTGGCCCTTTATTCTTAATATTCCATGAAGGTGTCAGGGAAGATTGGGTTTGGAGTGGAGCCATCACGTAGATGATGCTGTGAGTGGCATCTCCTAGAGTTACATAATCTGCTTAGCTTTATGTGGCAGCCCTGGTCTGAAAATATATTTATATTCTATATTACCATTTATTAGGACCTCTGTAATGGGACAAGAGCTAGACATTCATATTTTTAAAAATTTTCTTGTATATGCTAAAATTAGGAAAAACATATATGGCCTTGAAATATCCTAACTAGCCTTTAAAAGGCTTTAAAAGTGAGAAGATAATTCAGGGCATTTTGTTAAGTGATATTTTAAATTGTGCTTCATTATAAAGTAGTAAAAACTGCTCACAATTACCAAAAGACAAACATCAGAAGTTTTTCCTTTTCAATATAAATATAATTTCAATAACTATGAATTTTTTAGGGCTAGTGAGTTGTTACAGTAAGACAGTTCTGGAAGATAAAATAATACTTTAATGAATAATGAAACTCATACATAGTATTTTTGTGAATATGGACACTTTGCAACATGCTGCCAATGATAGTCTTTAAGATTCCATTAATCAGACTAGTCTCTATTTTCTCTTTTAACTGATTTATAAAACATGGCCATAAGGAAAAGATTCCTGAAACTGACAGCCATGATTAAGCACCACTTTAATTATTTACCATTATTACATTTATTAGAAAACAAAATTAAACATAATAAGTCATACTTATTTGTCATAAGAAAGAGTACCTTAATGAGGCTCATATTTCCAACCCACTTCTGTATCTGCACTATCTTATAGCACTTCCTTTTCAACTCTTGCTCCAATTATTTCAATATTTTCCTAATTCTTTTTCTGCTACTGGTGTCTATACTTTTCTTTATTCCAATGATTATTTGAACTTTCAAATATATATATATACATATATATTCCTTTATACAGCCTTTATATTCAATTATATTTGTACTTTTTTCTATTTAGATTATGAGATTCCTATAAATCTATATTTATTTATATAAACAGTATTTCAATTGTAGTATATGAGAGGTCACGCAGCATAGTGTTCAAAAGCTTGGGCTCTGGAATTAGAATATAAAGGTTTAAACTCTTGCTCCAGTCCTTACCTGTGATATAACTGTGAACAACTTACTTGACTTCTCTAATGCTTTGGTTTCTTCCAACTACTAAATGATATTGACCATTTTACTACTTGACATAGAATGTTTTTGTGAAGAATAAATCAAATTGCAAATTTCTTACCTAAATGCCTGGTATAAAGTGGTTACTCAATAACTATTAGTCTTATTATTTACACCTGTTGACTAATTAATGTATGAGGGTCTCTTACTGTTAATAATTCTGAGAAATATTTATACATTCAGACATTTAAAATGTGTAAGCCATATAGAACAGGTGGCAACCTGGAAATAATGGAAAGTTTTGTCAGCTACATCTCAGAACTCCTCTTGTTCTTTACAGGATAAAGGAACAGAGGGGAAGGGCATTGCTCACTCTTCTCGGGTCAACGTCTCTGCTTTCATTAACGCTGGCTAACACCTTTAGAGCTTAGATTTATGGAGTTCATGCCATTTATATATGAAGGGGATAGGTCCATCTGGCATAAATCAATTCAGTCAGTCACCTTTGCTGATTGACTCTTTATAAATATCACCACAAGCCAAAGGTACATGACAGAGAATAAATGAAAAGCATTTATGAAAGCAGGCATGGAATAAAGAAACTGATTCAAAAAGCTGAAGAGCATTGTATTCCTAAATGTTTATAAATGCATCTAAAAATGTGATCAGAAAATGTCACATGTAACGTAATGCTTTACATTACAGATTTTCATTAAGGGATAAGGGTCTCAAGTCAATGGATGAGTCCCTTTTGGGGTGTAAATTCCATCTTTCTTGTGACACCTCCATTTCATAAATAATTAATTCTGAGGTATAGCAAAGAATATATTCAAATATACAAATATAAAATCTTTGGCACTCACCTACTGGTGCAAGTTTTTAAGCTTCCATTTAAAGGCCAAATAGAAAGACAGTTTACATGTATGTCATATATCTTTTTTATCAACATCTAGTATATGTAGAGAGTACAATATAATAAAAAAAACAATTTAGGTAATGATGCTGGCTTCTCTATTAAAAGCTTGCATTAACTAACAGAAATCACTAGCTCATTATAAACATTTACTGGATGCCTACTGTGTGTCATTTTTTGTGCCAAACACAGGGATTAAAAAAATAAAGTTGCAGTCTCTGTCAAAAGGACAGAAATGTCAGTGAACAAATACAATATATCCTAATAAGTACTAGGATGGAAGCATACGTGTGATATAACAGTGGCAGCTGAAGCACTTCTGCAGTTCCACATTTTTCCCTCTCTATCCATCTTGCTACTACTTGTTAATTATGTTTTAGGATACAGCTCAAGTTCTTCTCCTTAAAACCCTGCTGATCTGTCCAGGTATAACTGAAAGCTCCACTCTTTATGCACTTACTATTATCTCTATAACCATCTTTCATGGGGTCTTCAACACTATATTGCAATTAGCTCTTTACACGGAAATCATTCTCCACAGTACACTAAACCTATGAGTACAAGGAGTCTTATTTCTTTATCTCCTACCACAGGACATGGCTGAAAGTCAGTACTTAATATATCCTTGCTGAACAAACAAAGGAATGAATGAATGACATCTAATCCAGTCTGATCATGATAAGGTACAACCATTCTTTGAAGGCAACAACTATTGACTACTGAGTATTAGGATTGGGTATATGGTCCTAGAAATCAAGAGAAATGTTTGGTCTTAGCATCAGCACATAAGTTGTTTTTGAAACCCTGAAAATAAATGAGTCTGACTTGAGAAGGATAGGAAGAGATCATGCAGTCAGAAGAGGATGGGAATGTAAGCATTAAGTAAAGTAAGAAGATGAAAATTATAGTTAGTGAAGAAGTTGAGGACTTAGGAGTTTGTTAACCGTATAGACTCATGAGGTGGTGGCAGAGAGCATAATGGAAAAAGAGTTAGAAGATGGTCTCCCTGAAAGGAAGAACTTTGTGTAACAGAGACAAAGGCAGTGTCAGCGAGTAATTTTTGGGTAGCAAAGACAATATAGAGACAATCAAGGATAGAGACATAAAGAGAGTCTTCCTTAGGACATTAATCAAGATGTCAGAGATGGGAAGTCTGGTGAAATTAGATTTTACTAGGCTAGAATGTTAATCATTTGGGGATATCCTAGGTAGAAATAGCCTAAATTATTCCAGAATATTTAGAGACAACTGACTAGTGTCTAGAGACATCCTTTGTTGCATGATGCCAGGAAACCTCTTGGGTGAAAACTTGCATTCTGATAACAATTGGAGATAAGCTGTACTCTGGCATGCCTAGAGAACTGGATAAAATGATCCCTTAAAGAAAGAAAAAAAAAAAGAGAGAAAAACAAACAAATGAAAGCAACCGGTAATTTTATCAGGTTGATGCCTGACAAGACAGGACACATTCAGCACCAAGAAATGCACTCGCTTCCCTGAGCAGTGAAAAGTTTTGTCTCAACCCTCTTTAATCAAGCTATCCACAAGCTTGACACAAAAGACTAAGGATTCTGGGTTGAAGAAAGAAATGTGACGAATAAAAAATCCTACCTCCCCTGCTTTCTTGTTTCCTTCTTCATGTCACTCCTCACCTCCAAAATATCAGGATACCAGAACAGAAAGATATCTTCCTATGAGCTAGTGAGCAAGATAAGCAGAAAACACTAACAATAATAGGTGCATCCAGTAAGGAATTTGTTAAATAGATTAGATGTATTATTAATTCAAGTGCCAAAGGCAGGCATAGGCTACCATGTTAGTGATCCACCCTAGAGGTGGATAAGAAATAGCAGAAGGGGTAAAGAAGAAGCCTGAGTAGCAAAATTTAGGTTTGAAATTTTTGTCTGACCTGTACTTTTTGAAGAACTCCTAGGAGAGTGGTTCCCATACAGCAGTGCTCATAACCAGAAACTCTAAGCTTGCTAAAAATTCGTATTTCTCCAGAGTTTCTGATTCAGTAGGTAGAGCATGGAGCCTAGAAATTCACTTTTTTATTGCAAAATGGTGAGTCTGGCCGAGGTATTTTAGCAGACAATCTTTAGAGAAACATTGTTATAAAGTATTAAGTAAAAACTATTTTCAAAGCAGTTCTTTGCCCTTTTAACTATGTTGACATTTGCCTAACAAGGCACAAACAATGGTGGGTTAAACAATGGCACCATGGGACAAATCAAGGTTAGGACACTAGAGATGTTAGTAGTCACTGTATTGTTTAATGCCACAAATTCACAGTTAAAACAAAATGAAACAGTTTCACTTAAGAATATCTTTTGTGAAGTAGTAAAACCATTCATTTTATTATATCTTAACCTATTTTTGACACTGTGTGACAAAACACCAAATAAAACTAAAGCACTTTACTGGGGTACAAAATACGATGTTTGCCTAGAGTAAAAAGTACTTGTTTGGCTATTTGTGTTCCCAGCTGAACTAGTCTTTTTTTTTTTTTTTTTGATAAAATACCATTTTCACTTGAAACAATGAGTGATAAACATTTTTTTTAGACTCAAATATTGTACAGACAGTTTTTCTGGAAAATGAATAAAATAAACCTGTTGTTTAAACAAATGACAGCATTTGTTGTCAATGATAAACTTTGAGTTTTCAAATGAAAATTAGATCTTTGGAAAACCTGTAATCATCAACATTAGACTGAAAACCATATAAAAGCTTTTTTTTATGAAGTTTCTTGTGATTTTTTAAAAAGATGACTTTTGATATCGTATAATGAAATATGTAATATATGGAAGATCTATGTAATTCAGTGAAGCAGTGTTTTCTGAATGACCATTGCATAATTTTAACAAATAATCTCTGGTAAATGATCCACTCGAACGTCAAACAGACCAATATATTTTAATGTAATGATGTATGAAAATTGTATTCATGTAGTTTCAGATTAGCCTTTGTAACTAACCTTCAAGAAGCTACCATTTTTTTTAACGTTTTGTGTAGTATCAAAGAATTTCTACAACTGTCTGAAAAGACTATTCAAATATACCTCCCTTTTCCAGCTGTATATCTATATGATCTGGATTTTCTCCTTTATTTTAACCTATTAATATATCAAAATAGATTGAATGCAGAAGGAGATAAGAATCTATTTTCTATTAAGCCATATCTTAAAGAAATAAAGTGCAAAACAATCTCACTTTTCATTTATTCTAATTTTGTTTTGAAAAATAAAATTACTTTTAAATGAAATAATAGTGTCTCCATGTAACAAGTTTATCATTTTATTTTTTAATTTAATTTTTATTTTTTATTTACTTATTTTTTAAA
>NC_041214.2:116504582-116546717 GCF_002837175.3 Physeter macrocephalus | reverse complement strand
TTATTTTTTAAATTAATATTTATTGGAGTATAGTTGATTTACAATGTTGTGTTAGTTTTTGCTGTACAGCAAAATGAATCAGTTATACATATACATACATCTACTTTTTTAGATTCTTTTCCCATATAGGTCATTACAGAGTATTGAGTAGAGTTGCCTGTGCTACACAGTAGGTTCTTATTAGTTATCTCTTTTATATCATTTTAATGGTAAATTTCTAATATGGTAAATATGGTGGATAGCTTGATTAAAGAGGGTTGAGACATAACTTTCCACTGTTCAGGGAAGAGAGCGCATTTCTTGGTGCTGAATGTGTCCTGTCTTAAACATAATCTCACATAAACTAAATCTCTTTGGGGTTCTCAATAATTTTTAAGAGTATAAAGGAGTCTTGAGACCAAAATATTTAACAACAGTTATGCTAGACAGATAAAAGAAGGAAAAGAGCCTGTAGCTTTGATACTTGGCAAGATGCTATGTTTTATGTTGAGGGGTAGTTGGAGAGGGTATAGTGTGTTATTTCCTTTAGTAAATGACTAATAGATAAAATAGCTTTATCTAACAGCCTAGAGTTTAAGAGTCAGGTAAATTCAGATTATCAATAGAGTGACTATATATTCTGGTTTGCCTGGGATAGTTCAAATTTATATCTAATGTTTTCTAGTAAATATTTATACTCTCAAGAGTGACTGAGTTTGGATGACAAGTTGTAAGGTCATTCTATTTTTACGTATTCTCATTCTTACGAACAGGACCCTGTATACATACATTTCTATTTCAGTGCAGGTTGAGATGCCTGGTGATGCCAGAGGCCTTTTTCCATCAGGATATAGAAAACTACATCTAGTTTTTGAGGCAGGTTAGGCTTAAATCATTTAAAATTTATCTTCTTCAACTGTAATCTGACTTTGTTTAGTTGTTGATATCAAAGATAAAATTATACAAAGTGTTCATTATTTATCTTCTGGTTTGTTATCCTTTGCTTTTTCAAACTTTTCAAATACTATTTTGATAAATGTTGTGACTTAGACAATACACAACTAATCCAAGTTTTGATCATTAATCATCAGGATAATCATGGGCAGGCCATTTACTTTCTTTAACAATGACTATCTCATAAGATATTTGTGAAAATTAAATAATTAATGGTAGTTAAAGTTTGTGATATTATTCTATGAATGCCAAGCATTATATTTAGTTGAGATGATTAAAGATTGATATGGTTTTACATTATTCTGTGCCACTTTTTAAATGGTTTAATTAAATTAAAATTTAAAGGGAAGTCATCCAGTTGAAAATTCTTTTTCACCTGTTGCAAAACAAAAGCGTGGGGTGGCAGTGTGCTAACATAGTTAATGGGAAAAAAAGAAGATGATGAGCAGCTGTGAACAGTCTGTGATTAAAAACATGCAAAGAAAGCAGAATGAGTTTAATTCAGACCTAAATTTGTCAATTTTTATTCACAGAGGGTACAACACTAAAGGCAGTTAATGGGAGTATTAAGTGAAGTAACACTTCTAGTGTTAGCTTACCTTGGAGAAGACATTCCAACGCTGTTGAAGGGTATAGTGGTTTGAAACATGGCTAGGTCACCACACAGCAATTTTAAACAGCATAGACTAGTGTGGAATCAAGGTCAATTTTAACAAACAAATAATATCTATAGTCTGTTTTAAATGGCCTTATTTTAACCAAGTAGAAAAGAAATTAGAATCTTAATTCTAGGGACAGTACAGATATTCCAGAAGCCGTCCTGTTAATATCCTGAGAGCAAAGTTTCCCTGAGAATACTTTCTGAGACCAGAAACTACTGTCGGCTCATCTTTCCCTCCCTTTAATCAGAACAAGTCCTGTGCTTTCTCCACTGGCCATTGTGACCCTGACATCTAATGGTTAAGGTCAGATTATGGACTAAGTTTTTAAATGTCTGGTTGAGTTACCTCAAAACTTAATGTAGTTAAAGTATAAAAGAATATGGGACACCCATGATAGAGATAAGCCGATGATCCTGGTAATGTGAGGAGCATTACAACAAACACCTTGTTCACTTGCTTGCTTATGTATGTATGTGTGTATGTATGTATTTTTGGTCCATGTAACTGGATTGTACAAATCTTAAGTTAGGTATTCTACACTATACTTCTTTTATTCTTCCTTTACCCTGGCCAGAGGAAAATAAATTAGTGGGGATTAAAAAAGCTGATAAGCAGGAGTTTACTGAACATTTGACTGAGAAGATACAATAATTTTTCAAGTTAATTTATACTTAGAGCAGTACTAAAAGGTCTTAGTTTCTAAGACCATGCCTCTCAATCCCTTTTTTCTCAAACTTTTAGTAGCCTTTGCATGACTGTTAGAATCTGTCAGAAACAGAGGAAAGAATAAAATGCTTATGTCAATATTGTTATTTATCAAGTTACTTATCTAGAGAAGTAATTGAGTAAGACAAACCTAGTGGTTTCCATAAAAGGTTGGGAGATTCATGTTTAATTATAACATCTCTGTCCTATTGCCCAGCAGAAGGGACCATTAAAACTTACCCATCTTGGGCTTCCCTGGTGGCGCAGTGGTTGAGAGTCCGCCTGCCAATGCAGGGGACACGGGTTCGTGCCCCGGTCCGGGAAGATCCCACATGCCGCGGAGCGGTGGTCCCGTGAACCATGGCCGCTGAGCCTGCGCGTCCGGAGCATAGGTCCGGAGCCTGTGCTCCGCAACGTGAGAGGCCACAACAGTGGCCGCATACCGCAAAAAAAAAAAAAAAAAAGAAAAAAAAAAAAAAATCTACTGCTGCCTCCAAAAACTGGGGGAAGGGTATCATGAGTTTTGAGGGTCTATGACAGTACTAACTCATGACAACCATTTTTGTGCTTTAGAGCAGGGGTCCCCAACCCCCAGACCTCGGACCAGTACTGGTCCCATGGCCTGTTAGGAATCAGACCACACAGCAGGAGGTGAGCGGCGGGCAAGTGAGGAAACTTCATCTGCCTCTCGCTCTCCGTTGCTCGCCCCCATTGCTCACATTACCTCCTGAACCATCCTCCCCCTGCCCCCGCCATCCATGGAAAAATTGTCTTCCACAAAACCGGTCCCTGGTGCCAAAAAGTTGGGGACTGCTGCTTTAGAGAACTAGCTCAAAAACATGTTCATTAAGGTTATTATTTCACATGACAAAGGTGTTTGCAGCAGCCATGTTCCCTCCTTACTGACCTGATTGCCCTGGATGCAGAGTGTGTTTAAAAAAAAACTTACCCATCCTTTAAGTGAATAGTTGTTTTAAAGGAATGCAGCCATTTTGCTCTGAATTATGCTTAAATACTAAATAATCATCCAGGGTCTTTAAATGCTTAAAGACAAAATCCCCTCACATTATTTTAATTGAAATTACAAAGGAGCTGACTACCAAAGACTTATATCTGCTTTCATAAAATTATGGATAGAGGTACTTACCAAAGGAGAGAAAGAACAGAGAATGAGACAGAGAATGAGAAAATAAAAGAGGAGGAAGGGAGGAAAAAAGTGAGGAGAAAGAAAATTATGGGATAAAAATTACTTAAAGCTTCAATATCTTTGTCTTAATAAAAATACAAATTATAAACACAAGTATATTGCATCTGAAGATTAGTTAGCTCTAAGAGTTAACTCTTAGTTATTAGATAGCTCTAAGAGCTATCTTATTATATTACATTTATTTGCCTAAATTACTGATTATTAAAAAGTATTAGGGGGCTTCCCTGGTGGCGCAGTGGTTGAGAGTCCGCCTGCCGATGCAGGGGACACGGGTTCGTGCCCCGGTCCGGGAGGATTCCACATGCCGTGGAGCGGCTAGGCTCACGGAGCCTGTGCACCGCAACAGGAGAGGCCACAACGGTGAGAGGCCCAGGTAACGCAAAAAAAAAAAAAAAAAAAAAGTATTAGGATTTATGTGAATTAATAAAATAAAACCCCTTTTACTGTCTTTTTCAAATCTGATTGTGGAATATACAATAGCAGATGGAAAATCAAAATATTACACTAATACTTGGTGATAATTTTTTGGGTCTGACACCAAAACAAAGGCAACAACAGCAACAAAATAAACAAGTGGGACTATATTAAACTAAAACTGTTCTGCACAGCAAAGGAAACCATCAGGAAAATTAAAATCAACCTACCAAATGAAAATATTTGCGAACCATATACTGGATAAAGGGTTAATATCCAAAATATATATTTTAAAAAATTCATATAGCTCAATAGCAAAAAATCCTAACAATTAGATGTAAAATGGGCAGAAGATCTGAATAGGCATTTTTCCAAAGAAGACATACAGATATCCAACAGGTACATGAAAAGATGCTCAATATCACTAATCTTCAGGGAAATGCAAATCAAAACCACAATGAGATGTCTCCTTCATCTGTTAGAATGTCTATAATCAAAAGGAAAAGAAAAACCAAATGTTTAAGAGGATGAGGAGAAAACGGAACACCTGTGCACTGTTGATGGGAATATAAATTGGTGCAGTCACTGTGGAAAACAGTATGGAGGTTTCTCAAATAATTAAAAAATAGAGCTGCAACAAAACGATGCAGCAATTCCACTTCTGGGTATTTATCTAAACACTAACTCAAAAAGATATAACCACAGCCATGTTTATTACAGCATTATTTACAATAGCCAAGATATGAAAACAACCTAGTTGACCATCAATCATTGATGAATGGGTGGATAAACAAGACATATTATATATATATATATATGTGTGTGTGTCTATATATACATATATATAGAGAGACACATATATACATTTCAGTCATAAAAAAAGAATAAAATCTTGCTGTTGCCATTTTTGACATGTTTGGACCTTGAAGGCATTATGCTAAGTGAAATAAGCTCATAGGTTCAGAGAACATATTGGTGATTACTAGGGGATGGAGGGTGGACAAAATGGGTAAAGGGGGTCATAAGGTACAAACTTTCAATTGTAAAATAAATAAGTCATGGAAATGTAATGTACAGCATGATGAATATAGTTAATAATATTATATCAAATACTTGAAAGTTTCTAAGAGAGTAAATCTTAAAAGTTCTCATCACAAGAAAAAATTTTACTATATATGGTGATGGATATTAACTACACTTGTGATAATCGTTGTGTAATATATACAAATATTGAATCAATATGTTATACCCAAAACTAATATAATGTTTTATATATCAATTATACCTCAATAAAATATTGCACTATATATTGAAACACGTCTTAAATAGAAAGCAACATATACATTCATAATACTAAATCACAGAATTTATTAAACTTTTTATTGTTGTAATGACAAACAGAAGCCACTGTAGCTTTCCATCCCTTCTTGTTCAATGTGTGTAAGCCAGCATCTTAAAATTTAATAGCATGGAGAAACATAATAGAATACTTCACAGAACTTCTTGTCCTTGCTTGACTTTCCTGGGTGGGATTCCACTCCAAAGCCTTTGCAATTTGTCTTTCCTCACCTGGAATATTCTTCCCATAGGTATACATATAAGCTTTTGGCTCAAATACTACATCACTAAGAACATTCCTAACTACCACATTTAAAATAGCTACCAATCCTCCCCATACTTGTGAATCTAATCCCCTTCCCTGCTTCATTTTTCTCCATTGCACTCTTCACCATTTCACATACTTTATATTTTACTTATTTATGTTGTTACTGTCTTTCTAACTCTGCTACACTTTAAGTTCTATGAGGGGTAGAATTTTTGTCCAATTTACTCACTGCAGTATTCCCAATAATAAGTACAGTATTTGGCACATTATAAGTATTAAATAACTAACTGTTGAATTAATAAAAGTTTTCTGAGGGCAGCCATGTATCAAGAAAAAGAAAGAAAGATGGAAAGAAGTGGCATCGTTCTTTACTCACCTTGACCATGCAGGTAATTCATTCCATGTCTTTGGGAAAGATAAAGAGATCAGGCAAAATCCCAGGAATGTTTAGAGAAAATCCCTCTTCACAGAAGCCAGCAGAATATGAAGCATTCTTTTCACATTCTCCAGCTCTTTGTTCTATTAAACCATTAGGCTTCATGATTAATATCATAGGCAACCTGGGTTTTTCACCCTCAGAATCTGGTGAAAGATGAAGTTGTAGAATAACAACATATATATAAAACTCAGCTTTCCAGCAAATCCTCTAACGGAAATAAAGATGAAAACCAGAAAGTTATTTTTAAAATTTCCTCAAATATTTAACATGTGTGTCACTAAGTATATCCTATAAAAGTCATTTTTGCAGAAGTGAGCCCTCACTCACAATATCGTTTATAGCTGTTAACTTTGTACATGATTATAATAAAAGCGTTGATACATTTTCCCAATCCAGAGCAAATTAGAAGCAGCACAGGTGAAGGAGTAAGAATAGTTGGTACAGATCAATAAACACATTAAAGGTAACAATGGATTTCTCCTTCCTTTGTGTGTCTCTACTGTACCTTGTAATTATTTCTCTTACAACCGTTGTCATATTTGCTTACCTACTTTTCCTCTGCATTAAACTGTGAGTTCCTTCAGTGCAAAGGTGTATCTTATACATTCTGCTCATAGTATATCTAGTGCTTAGCCGGGTGCCTGTCAAATGGGTGTGCAATATATATCATTTAAGTAAGTTTTAAGTAAATCAAGCACATTTAAACTGTTAATTGATAATTGTCTCTGCACAGAGACAAGCTGATTTACCTGACCCTGACCCAATAAGAAGTATCTCATCAGAGCTGCTCACATCTGCTGGTGGTACATTTCAGTAGAACCAAAGGACCTTGAAAAGCTGCTCCAAGGGACAGACAGGAGAGAAGCTACCACCTTCCATCATGAGAATAGCTTGTGTCCATATCCTTACGCATTAAGTACTTTCTGGATATTTTTCCTTTTTTAACATTTTCTTCTTTACAAACAAGTATGTGGCATAGTGTATGGCCTAATTCCCCTTTTGAATGTATGAGACAGTACAGCAACACTGGTAATGTTTCATCTGGTTCTCTGTGTGCTGAACCTTCCCTGGTTGCAGCCTGGGTTTTCTAGAGGAAACACTGAGTTGGCATTCGGTGTGCAGGTTATTTTTAGGGATTGACAAATGAGGAAGGGATAGAGAAGAAGTAGAATTAGGGAGCAGAAGTCAAGTTGTGATGGGTGCCTATGAAGCATTCATGGCCAAAACCATGGGGAGCTCTGGAGTAAGCATTCATATTTAAAATATCTAATTGAGAACTAAGTGACCAGGGATTTTAGACCCTGGTTTGATCATTACTTGCTATGGGCCGTTCTGAGGAGGACCTGGTCTTAAGTAAGGTGGCTTTCTACACCTAAGGTAAACAGTGAAGGAGCTTATTGCTAGAGCAAGTCTTTCCTTGGAGGTAAAAACTCACGAGACAAATCTTCATCTACTAAAGGCCTATAGGGAGAAAAACATAAATCTGATATGAAAAACTTTTCCTTGCCAAAGAACATTTCTCTGTCTTTTGAAATGCATACGCACAAAAATTAACTGGAATTGCTCATTCATTCCTGAGTGCAATCCTGGTTGAAGTGAAATTTAGTGCAACCTGTCTCCAATTATACATTAACAGGATAAATAATACCTTAAGTTTCAATTGTTATTGTCTTCCCCAAAAAAGAAGTTGATAAGAGCTGTATATTGGTGTTTGTTTTAAATTTTTATGGAAGTATAAATACAAAATATAGCTCTAAAATTTTTTTACACAAGCCAAATATAGTACAGTAATTATCTTGTAACCTCTGTTTCTTTCCAACACTTCAGAGATTGCTGATAATCTTTTCTTTACAATATTAGAGAAATTTAATGAATATGTATAGCTGCAGAGGTTAGAAAATTACTGCTGCAGTGAGAATCAGATGGATTAGACAGACTAATTTGCTTTTTTTAATTGTCAACTGGAAATGCTATTATTTCACAAAATGATGTGACTATATAAATTCAATTAATGATTACTTTTTAAAAAGAAAAATAAACTTCCGTGATTTGATAAGAAGGAAAGGAGTTTCAATAAGAAAATAGAATGCTTCAGGTAGGAGTTAAAAAGATAACCCATATCTATTAAATTTTTTTACCTTAATCATTGAAAAATATTTAAATAGTATAATTATAAACAAAATATCTATATGTATTGAAAAATTAAGCTCCAACCTTTAAATTTGTAGTTATTTACATGACTTAGGTGAGATAAAATTAATCATAGTGAGCCAAATTACAACTTATTTTGACACAGAATCTGATAAGTAGCCACTAGAAACTGATACGGCATACTGCCTGGCGTCCATTCTGATTGGTCTATGCACATACTGCTAACTGCTATCTATATAGAGTGTCATCTGGCTTACAGAGTTTGCTGAAAATATGCTGGTGGTCTTCCATACTGAATTCCTTCTATGTATGCTATATTTTGCAATAATATTAATATTGATTAAATATGTAACAAAATATATGATTTTTAGGTAAATGCATTCAATATGGTATTATGCACAGAGAATAAAATCGAAGCATCTCAATTTTATGTGAATTTTAAAAATGATTTGATATCAATCAGATCTTTATGAACCATCAAATTGAAGAGTTCGTTTCCCCAGATTATACTCCATGCTTTCTTGCCTTTCTTTTTCATGCCATTTATTTTGTGTGCACTGAACTGTTCCAATATCTGCTTTTCCTCTGCATTTCCAATCTTAATTATTCTTCAAAGGCCAGCAGAAATGCTACTTATTTTATAAAGATTTTCTCATCCTTCAGCTGATATTCTCTTATAACTTTGAACATCCAACCCCCTTGCACTCTTGTACTATCTATTTTATACTAAGTAAGTTTTGTGAAAGTCATTTTTCTTACCAGAATATAATCTCCACATTGGCATGAAGAGTTTATTTTCTGACTTTGTCTCCTACATAGCAACAGCACAATGCCCATTATAAGTACTTATACCTTGAAATCATTACATTTTTAATTTTTGACATTGAAATATGAAACTAAAACATATTATATATATATTCACCTCATTTATAGTAGAATATATTTTATATAACTTCTGCACCATAAGAAACATTTGATTATAGTTATTGTGAACTAACCAAAGTGAAATATTAGTACAATTGTGAGCAATGTCCAGAAAGTTGGCAATCAATGGAAAAATGCATTCTAATGACAACACAAACTATAGTAAGAGAGTTCTTTCTATATCTGGGGATCCAAAGACATTTCATAGACTAAAATTCATGTGCATTATTAATATTTTGATTTACAGGACTCATCTATTTCCCAGGCCCCCAGGCACATGTAATACAAGAATATCAATTTAATTAAGATAACATTTGAAATTCAAGAGCCAAGTTGGTTCCTTTTACATTAATAAGTTCACGTTAAATAGATGCTATATATCAATTTCTGAAGGTTTACAAAGACAGAATTGTAAATGAATTGCAAATAACTGGGCCTAGGGTGAAAAATATCATTGTTTTCAGGTGCTTCCCCATATTTTCATGGAGGAAGTTTCTTCTTTCTCTCAGATGAGTTGTATCAGAAGATTAACCCTACAGTAAAACTACCTAGCCACAGTCATCAATAATAAAATGCTTGATTATATAATAATGATTAAATTATTTATTTATCCCTTGGGATTAGCAGCAAAATGTCACAATGCATACATAATCTATTACAAATGGTTGTTTAGAAGATGAATTAGCATTCATTAAATTGTTTTAGATTTAAGAATTATGATTTTGCATAAAATAGTTCTATGATACTATGATAGGAACTAGGGTTAAGAAAATTGATTTTAATTATTCTTTATTTTAAAAGTTCAAATGATACCTTCAGGTGATCAGGACACACATAGCCAGTAGCATATCTTATCTAAAAACCGGTGTTAAATATTACTTGAAAATATCGCTAGGAAACATAACCACAATACTATTAGTGAAACTTTGGTTCACATAATAGAAGTTAAAATGCCAAATTGGAGTTAAGGCTTAATAGACAACACAGGATTAATTTAATGTATTCTATCTGTTGTGTGTCAAGGACAATTTTAAAGGAGAATAATCAAGAACTTGCAGAGCAGCAACCCATATCATGATAATGCAAAAAATCACTTCCACGAGAAATTTTTATACAAGCATCGTTTTATATTGCTAATAGAAATAAGCAGATGTTTTAAAATATGAAACATTTACTAGGTTATGATTTCACTTACCAGTTAAATCTAAAATCAAACACTCATAACCTGACTAAAAACTTTATTATTAATATCCTTAACAAGACATCATTAAGCAAAGGCAAATATAAAAAGATTTTAAAATTGATAAAGTAACAATTATTTTATATCTTACAGAAAGTTAATAGAAATCCTAATATTTACTCCGGTATATCTATCCACTAAAAATAATTGAGCTATCAAGCCAAGTAAAGACATGGAGGAAACTTAAATGCAAATGAAAGAAGCCCCATGTTAAAAGACTGCATTCTGATGATTCCAACTATATAACCACTGATCCTTCAACTGTTTCCATAGTAAAGGTAAAACTATAGAAACAGTAAAAAGATCAGTGATTGGCATGGTTTTGGTGAGAAGAAGGGATGAATAAGTAAAGTACAAGGATTATTTGGGCAGTGGATCTACTCTGTATGACTATAATCATGGATATTTGTCACCATACATTTGTTAAAACCCATAGAATGTACAAAGTCTAGAGTGAACTCAATCTAAATTACGGACTTTGGATTATAAGAGTGTGTGTCAGTGTTGGTTCATTAGTTGTAGCAAACGTTCCTCTCTGGCCTGGAATGTTGTTGATGGTTGGGGAGGCTATGCATGTGTGGAGAGAGAGGATATGGAAAATACACTGTATTTTCTGCTTAATTTTGCTGTGAATCTAAAACTTCTTTAAAAAATAAATTCTATATTAAAATAAATAAGCAATACTGTAATAATAATTAAAATCGGTTTTCAAAAGACATGTAGCTAGAAAATGACACTGCCATCAGAGTTTCATAATACAATTGCATGTAAATGTATTGATTCATTTTTCCCTAACTTTCAATTATATAGACATAGGGAGTTGGTGAAATAGATAATAGGTAGTTTGTGATTTACAGATCTTAAATTTGGTGGGACAACATCAACTAATAAATTTTTTTCTAAGTAAACCATCTAAGCAGTTTTTATTCATTAATATTCATAAATACACACAGCAGCTTCATTAGAGATTTCAATTTTCCCCTTCAGTTTGTACGTGGAGTATCCCAATAATGTTGAGCCTTTTTCATGTCATGATATAGTAAGCAGAGATCACTCCTGCACTGCTACCTACATTTACCTGCTAGAAGTAAAAAGTGGCTAAATGGAAAAGATTACCATATATAATCTCTCTTCTTTTGAATGTACGCAATGTAACAAGAGTGACAGACCTGAAATTGCAATCACCAAACAAACCCAAGATTGTTTTTACCCACTTTCCTTGGCAAATATAGCACAGAGGACATTGTCTGTGAAATGGAAGGTCATCAAAGAGGAGGCGGTGAAGTCTTATTTCCCTTATTAGTCACTTTTAAATTTAGGTTTTCTAAAGCAACATCTAAAGGCATAATATCTACATAGCTCATAGCTCCAAAATCTACCATCCCCCCTGTTCATCCTTATCTGAGGGCAAGCTCTCTTCCCGCACTAAAGTGGACAGAAGGAGGTCTTGGACAAACAGGCCGTGGTCTATGAGCTCACATTCCGTGGACTGGAACTGTTTCACACATTTTAGGATAATTCAACCTTGTTAAAAGAAATTGGGAATTTTGCATAGTTTGCTGACTTTCAGTGTTAGCTGCATTGGTTGTTGCTGTGGATTGTGTGATTATGAAGATGAAACTGCTTTGTGTTACCAGTTGTTGCCGTGCTGCTGTTCTAGCTGCAGCTATATCTGCAGTTATAACTGAGAAGTAGAAGGGTCAAAAGAATTAACCTCATCTCTGCAGAACTGACCAAAAGAGTGTAAATGGTATACAGAAGGCATTAACTCCATTCATTTATCTTCAGTTAAGGTTATGACAAACAAATTATAAAATACATTCTTTATAACTTGGGGGTAAAGTCATGTAATTTCAAATCTACATGTCTTTAGTCCAAGAAAGTGTTCATTCTCTGTTTCAGGGATACTGACAGAGTTCATTTCTGAATGAGAAGAATTTGCTCTCGTGGGGAGGTATGGTCAGTGGAGGAAGAGGGAATTATTAATGTAATTAATACAATTACCTCCGCACAGTTACATAACTTGTGGATTTTGAGAAACTGTACTCAGCTACTTTGTATAATTAAAATAAATATTGTCTTTCATTGATACAGTGACTTCTCCTGAATAATTTTCAAGACTTAGTAGGTGAGCCAGATTGGAACTAAAATCTATTCTTAAATGTTTCTGTTTAATTTCTCTGCCAAAAATAAATAATATACATAATTTTGTACGTATATGATCTTTGAAATGTATCAGTGTGGGTGTGTGTGTGTTCATGTCTGTGTGTACACATGTGTATTACCCCTTAGTCCTAGAGGACATGAATAAATAAAGATAAATTATTTGATGTTTATTGTGTAAAAGCCCATATATATATATTTATATGGTTTAGTGGTCATTTAAAAAATAACATTAAAGGGCAAAATTAGCAATACCCAGGATAATCCAGTATAATAAGTCTGTTTTATGGTCAGCTGATTGTTAGCCTTAATTGCATCTGGAAAATTCATTTACAGCAGTTCATAGGTTACTGTCTGACTGAATAACATTATGATACAATAATAGCCACCCCAAAGTATCCATGTCCTAATCCCTAGAACCTGTAAATATGTTATCTTACATAGCAAAGGGAATTTTGCAGATGTGATTAAATTAAGGATATTGAGAAGGGGATATTATCATAGATTATCTGGGTGGGCTGAGTATAATAACAAGAGTCCTTATAATTGAAAGAAAAGGCAGAGGGTCAGAATCAGAGAGAGAATTGAAGATGCTACACTGTTACCTCTGAAGAAGGGGCCACAAGCCAATCAATGCAGGAGGCTTCTGGAAGCTGGATAAGAGAAGGGAAGGACTCCTAGAATCTCCAGAAGGAAGATCAACACCTGCCAGAGACTTGATCGAGTACAGTGAAATCCATTTCAAATTTCTTACCTCCAGAACTATAAAATAATAAATTTATATTATTTTAAAAGGCACTGAATTTGTGGTAATTTGTTATAACACAACAGGAAACTAATACAAACATCTTTAGAATTCTGACTCTGGAATGAGCTTCCTTGAATTAATTCCTGGTGGCCAGTGATCTATTCTCTGCAGATAATCCAATATAAAACAGAGCAAAACAAAATAAATCTGGTTATTGATATAGTAATGGCTAAATTAGTGTTCCAGGCACATTACTCAATATAACATACAATATCTCTTTAATTTCATATTAGCTCTATTTTCATGTGAGAAAACTGAGCATCAGAGAATTTAAGTAGTTGCTCACAGTCACACAGTTAATAAAATGCAGAAATGAGGATTTTAAACCAGATGATTTGGCTTTGAGTCATAGTAGTCTTAATCGTGTAGCATAATCCCAGGGGCTTTCTTGCTTAAGACACTAACCATCTTTAGAGGTTTCTTGAGGAACTTTAAAATACGCTCTTATGTGCTACACGAAAACAAACTTGCATGTTCCTTGTATACACGTTAGAAATTTAACATATGCACTTTAAAAAAGTAAATTAATTGGTATTTTTGTCTTAGTTCTGCCTTGATAGATATCAGAAAGATACTGATACTTCTGAAAGGGATGGTAGGACCGAAACAATAGGATTAGTCAAAATTCTGTTTAATAAAGAGCTTGAAAATTAAATTCCCTCCTAGGGAAGTGCACTCCAAAAACTTTCCTTTTTACTACACAGACAAAAAATGGCTTACCTTGTGAAGATATTAACCCAGACAGGATCTGAACTTGGGGCATCAGAACCAACTGGTCTCAGGAGAGAAAGGCTGGGCTGGATATCCTCAAGCATATCTATTCCCCTCTTTCCCTCCTTTCTGGATAGTGATCAGTAGCACACAGACCACTATGGAGTAGCATTTTCAATTCAACAACATTCTTCAGGTCCTGGTAAATGCTCTCTCTCCCCTTGCATGTTGATTCCTGGGGATGGTGATAGATCTCTACTATTACTAACCATGGATTACTGAGTTTTTACTGGCTTGATACCAGTAACCCTGCCTATGACCAGGTAAATAATTTTACTAATAAACTCTTTTTAATTTATCCTGTTTAAGTTTTCCATCTTTTCTCCCTAGGACAATGACTGAAAAAATTTAATAAATATATGAAGTTAAAGTCAGCCTGCTGTGATCCTAAGAACCTTTTCCAAAATTGCTACCAGAGACACGAATAGAACCACATTTGGAGGTGACTGGAGATTCCTTTTTTGAGAAGTAGGTGAAGAAAGTGAAAAGATCCTCAGTTATGAAAAAATTCTTGATTCCCAGCCTTTCACATTGCAATGAAACAAACCAGTGGATGAAATTTTACCCATAATCACACAGATTTCATTCAGCTTTTTAGTACCTCAATTTTAAATATTATGGAAAAGTTTGTAATCAGTGAGTATTAGAAAAAGAAAACATTTTCTACCATAAATACAGAAAATAAAACAAATAGAAAATTTGAGGAAACAGAGAAAATACCAAAGGTGACAAAACAAAACAAAAATCCATTTATTTAATATACCAAGGTATATAAGACAACATACAGCATCCACTAAAAGAGAGAAAAATAAAGAAATCTGGAGGAAGAAATATTCCAACAACAGGAAAGAGTCCGTAAAAAATATAATAGCAGAAATAAAAGTATTCAATCAGCTGGCTGGAATAAGAAAGCAATGTAAAAAGGGATAAGATAAACATATTACGGATTCAAGTAGAATCCTAGGTATAGTAACAAAGAAACACCAAAATTTAATGTTTCAAACAAATCAGATGTTTATTTTTATAATAATCTATAGTGATTATCAGACTTTGCTACAGAAAGTCATGGAGGGAACCCAGAGTGCAGAGTAGCATTCTCATCCTAAATATGTGGTTTTCAAGGTTGCTCATAATTTCAAGTCATCAGAAGGGAAAGGAATGAAGAACTCCATGGTGAGTATCTTTCAAACAAGTGAAACCACAAGTTTAGACATTTCTTTTGCTCACATTCCAATGGTGAATTTTTATGCCATGGCCACATCAAGAATCAAGGAAGACTGGTAATATAGTTTAGCTGAATAGGCAATGATTTCGGGGAGGAGATAAATAAAAGTATCAACCAAAACAAGCAAACAAACAAGCAAACTGATATCAATATGAAAGGAGTTCTAAAAAAAAAAGAGAGAATAGAGAAAATGCAGAGATCATATCAATAAAGAACTAATTCAATAAATAGTTTCAAAAACTTAACTCGTAACTCAAAACTAGTATGGACACAGTTGTCCACACTGAAATGGTCCACTATAGAATATATTGTAAAACATATTTGTGAAAAAAGTGTGTATCATGATAATGATTTTATAAACAGTAAATATTGGATTTAGCAAATAATTGTGATATGTTGATATTGGTTGGAAGTGATGGAATATATGCCTGCAGAGTCAAATAAAAGAATTAAGCACTCATTTTTCATTATAGATATTCATTTAAAATTGTTTGAAATTGAGATATCAATACATTTCAGCTTAGTCAAATTATTAAGAATTACGGAAGTAGGTAAAAGAAGAAATAGCTAAAGGCACAAAAAGTTAGTGCCTCTGAAGAGTATAAAACTTATGGAAAATAACTGTCAAGAGACAACATTTAAAATTGGGGGTAAAGGTCACACAGAAATGTATAGGTTGAAGTATAAAAAAAATGAAACCTAGTGTTTCACTTTAAGACAATTGAGCATTTACCATGATGGTCAATTTTATCTTAAATAGAAAGCGTCTCAAAAGTATGTAAACTATCCTTCATTTAAAATTTAAGCCCTAGGATTTCTGATTTAAAAAATAATTATTTTAAAATTAACGATATAGTCCTAGAAAGCATTATATATTGGCTTTGGCTTTTGATAGTTTAAGGAGTGTAATGAAAAGTATATTTTTAAGTCAAGTCAAGTAAAATTTTCCAGTCTTATATGGCTATTTTCATTCTTTATTACTTAAATTGCACCAAAAACTAACAGCTGTCCCATTAAACTGGGAAGCTTTAATAATAAATGTTGAAATTTCGCAATTATATAATTGTACCTTCATTCCAATCACCATGTAAATGTCCATTTAGAAATGTCTAATATTTGTTCACATTCACACAGATTAGAGAGAAATCAAATTTTATAAAAGTATGTCACTTTCCAAGAATTCATATTCTGGGAATGTAATTCTTATTAGGTGAACTTATATATATATTATATATAATACAAATGTGTATATATATAATAAATTATATAAATTATATAAATATAATTTCTCTCCATCTTTGGACTACCTTCTGGGATAAAATCTACTTTGTGTTTTAGTCCAGTTTTCTCAGTCTCTTCATGCAAATGACATAGCACACATGTTTAAAAGTACATATCAATGATTTTTTAAATTTCTGTTCTTTCCCTATTTATCATGATGTTGAGAAATGGAACAGTCATCATTGTAGCTGCTGATATGTGACATTGGAATCTGTAGCTGTGCATATCTCTATCTATCTATCTATCTATAGACAGAGAGAGAATTACATTTTTTTGTAACTCAACATATAAAACAACCTGTCTCCAATCACATTGGGGTAAATTTCTACAACTGTGGAATACTCATTTCAGGTTTCGTCCTTAAACTAAGCAGAGCACAGGAGTAATTGAGGTTTAAAATGACACATCTTTCAAAATTCTCTTTCATTAAGTCACTGTCCAACCTTGAAGAGGTTATTAGGTTTTCTGATTCAACATTCCTTCACCTGTGAAATTGAAATAATAATATGATTTATTATGGAAACTTCTTTTGTCCAGGCAAAACCTCTATTTCCAGGGACATCTCTTCACATTTTATGATTTAATTTGGGCTGTATAACTGGTTCATGGATGATGAACATTAGGCATGTGGTCACTTCTGGCCAAAGTATCTTATTGCTAGTGTGAAACACAACAGGGCTCTATTATTGTGCTGTGGCACCAGGAAAGCACTTGCTATTGAGATTTTGCAGTTGAAGATTAAAGCAACAAGAATCATGGAGCAGAGTGGTCCTAGAAAATCACTTGGATCTGTGTCCAACTTTATGTGGATAGGGAATAGATGTTTGTTTGTAGAGCCACTGTGATTATGGAGCTATTTTTACCATTGGATAACTTAGCCTATATTGACTAAAAGTTATCATATTTTATGAATTTATTATGTATGATCTAAATCTAGTTTAAATATTTTACTTTGATTTCTTAAATTCTAATGAAGTACATATTTGCCTGTATAAAAATAGAATTACAAAACATAAATAGAAGATATTTTAATTAGTATTTAGTCACACCTGTCTACTTCATAAATAAGCAAACATGTTTATGTGGGCACCAAGAACTTTTCAACTTGGCAAAATAACCAAACTGCAGCCTAAGATAAAGTTTACATTTCTTTTGGGATGAGAGTCAGAGAGAGAGGCAGGAAGACAGGAAACAGAGACAGAACATGTAATGCTTTAAAAGGCTGTTTCTATAAACTGGAGCTTGTCAGAATCTATCCATATATTCCTGACATTTATAAGCTTTTTATTGACTTCTACAATTAATTTTAAGACAACAGAATGAGAAAAAATCTACTTTTATGTAATATGTATGGAAATAAGATGTATTTTTGTCACAAGAGTAGGAAATGCATGGTCATGATCATGAAGATAAATTTTCATGATATAATTACTTGTGAATTATTATTACTTGGCTTATCAATACAGAGGAAGATTGAAATAACCAAATGAATAAAAGGAAAATCTGGTATATATTTTGTTTGTTGTTGAATGCACACTAAACAATATTCAATGAAAAATATTAATACTCTAGTATAGTTTCTATACAGTTCATTTTCATTGTCAAAAGTAAATTGAATTACATATGTAATATATGTTTTCAAAGTGTTAAAGTGACTTGCTGGAAGGCTCATTAAAATGAAAGGTCAAAATGAATTAGAAGACATTTAAAACTCTTTTTCATTAATTTTTAAAAAATTAGGTCTTAAGGGCTTCCCTGGTGGTGCAGTGGTTGAGAGTCCGCCTGCCGATGCGGGGGACACGGGTTCGTGCCCTGGTCCGGGAAGATCCCACATGCCGCGGAGCGGCTGGGCCCATGAGCCATGGCCGCTGAGCCTGTGCGTCCGGAGCCTGTGCTCCGCAACGGCAGAGGCCACAACAGTGAAGAGGCCCGCATACGGAAAAAAAAAAAAAAAAAAAAAAAAAATTAGGTCTTAAAACCTAACATTTGAGAAGCTTCAGGTCAGAGGTGAAGAAACTATTGTTGTTGACCTAGATTAAGTTTGAAAATATTCACTGGGGCCAAAAATAAAAGTTCTTAGTATCCTTCTGAGTGATTAATTATTTTCAGTATTATATTTTCTATTAAATTAAAACAAATTGAATGTGAGTTAGGTATTTCATGTAGAAAAAGGGTGTTAGTAATGAAAATAAGTGAGATTCTCTATAGAACAATCGGCTTAATGCCAAAAAAGGATATGAAAAATACAAATTTTTCTTTTAGAATTAAATTAAGTTGACATTATTCTTATGATTTTAGACCATTATGTCCATAATATGAGAACGACTGAATTACATATTTCATTCGTGACTTTTGCTAAGTACTTTTCATATTGTAGTCTTCTGTTCAACGTTTTTCTCAGAAAAGTCTTAAAATAGTTCTTAATGTATGGATTCTTACACTTGATCAAATACTGGTAGTATTATCCCATAGACAATAACAAGCAAAAGGAAGTTTCTTTTAAGAAATCCAAGACCAGGGAGGAAATTGTTTCCTTAAAGCTCATTGTTGGAAAGCAGCCTGGATTTTTCCAAATTCAATTTAGTTATGAAGACAAGCATTGCTCTGGGCTTTTTTTTTTTTGTGGTATGCGGGCCTCCCTCTGCTGTGGCCTCTCCCGTTGCGGAGCACAGGCTCCGGACGCGCAGGCTCATTGGCCATGGCTCACGGGCCCAGCCGCTCCGCGGCATGTGGGATCCTCCCAGACCGGGGCGCGAACCCGGTTCCCCTGCATCAGCAGGCAGACGCGCAACCACTGCGCCACCAGGGAAACCCGTTGCTCTGGGTTTTAACAAAACATAACCCAGGTCCAGATGAAAATCCAGTTTCTTCTAAAACTACTCGCCTATTTTTTAAACGATTTTCCTAGAAGCATACTTGTTTATTTGTATTGAGTAAATTTTAAATTTGCTACTGTGTATGTCTGATCATTATTTTAAAGTCTCTTTGAAAACTAGATACTTGGAAAGGACCATATCTAATTGTGCAAAACTATAGTTAAGGAATTCTATACAACTAACTCTTTACTACAGTTCAGTAAGTTAAGACAAACTCTACTACAGTTCAGTAAGTTAAGACATTTACATTAAATATGCCATTGTGTTTAATTTCCAAAATCAAGGAAATGAATAGAAATTTAATTTTAATATGAAGCTTTTATACCTAACTTGATTTTTAAGTATATTTTCACTTTTAAATACTGCATTTTTAACTTTTAGATTCCTAGGCCAAAAAGGATTTGCCATTTTGAAAAAAATATATTAGTGAATTGCATACATATTTTTCATCAGACGTATTTGCATATAGTATACTTCTTAATTCAAGCAAAAGAACACAGCATATTTGTATTAGTTTAATGGGGTTGCTGTAAAGAAGCACCACAAATTAAATAGTTTTAACAGAAATTTATTTTCTCACAGTTCTAGAGGCTTAGAAGTCTGAGATCAAGGTATTGACAGGGTTGGTTCCTTCTGAGGACTGTGAGGGAGAATCTGTTCAGTGCCTCTCTGCTAGCTTCTGGTGGTATGTTGGCAATCTTTCGCATTCCTTGGCTTGTAAATGTGTCACTCTGATATCTGCCTTCATGTTCACATGGTGTTCTCCCTGTGTGCATGTCTCTCTGTGTCCAAATCTTTCCCTTTTCATAAGGACACAGTCATATTGAATTCGGGTGCACCTTAATGGACTCATCTTAACTTGACCATATACATATATATGTGTGTGTGTGTGTGTGTGTGTATGTATATATATGAAATATGGCCCTATCACTTACCACATTTACAATCTAAGTTTGAAGGCAAATATTGTCTGGGGTAAAATGAGAAATCAGTGCATAGTGACTTAAAGTCAGTGAAAAAATAACTTCGGGTGTGGGGTTGCTGTTCTGTCTTTCTACCTGTCTCATCTGAGTCCCCATAAACCTGTGTTTACTTACAGATGAAATGCAAATAATGAGAGCATCTGCCTTATTTTGTTGCAGTGAAAAACTCAAATGCATTAAGCATGCAAAGCTTTTAGCAATATGCTTGGGATATAGTAAAGGGTTTACTAAATAATAATAATGATAATATTAACATAGCAATAATAATAACAATTAGTATTAAATCAAGAGCAAATCCATGAGTACCAAATTTTAGGTGTTTAAGGCAATAAATATGTCATCAGTGTGCAGTGGCATATTTCACAAAGATTTCATAGTAAAAAGGGTTAGGAAATTAATGGTGTTGATAGTTACTAAAACAAATACAAATCCAGAATTCAGTCTCTCTACTTGGTTCTTCTCACAGGCTCTGCTTCGCTTTTAAGTCAGAAACCTATGAATCATTCTTACAAGTTAACAAGGTTTTCTGATAAATCATTGAGGGCATATTCCCCTTGAAATACTGTTGCTCATATATGCAGCTAGTTTATTTGGATCACATAAATTCTTTGGTCTAATTGGATAAAGGGTGAAATATTACTCAAAATGAGAAGTAAAAATGATTTTTTATGCATGGAAGAACAAAATTCAATGTGGTATTCAATATAATGTTTAAACTACTTTTACTGATAATTTGAAAGAATATTGAATGTACTATAAGTGAAAAGCAAGATTTATCTATCAGTTCTTTATCAGTGCAATATTATACCTTTCCATCCATTTTAATTTATCTTTTACCTTTACATATTACCTAATTAGTTAACACTTAAATCCTGGTTTGTGGTCTCTAAAAGTGCCGTGAAAAAAGTTTAAATAATTCAAGTTGAGTTGTAAAATTGCGATAGGCCAGGGTAGATTTTAAATTTGAATTCAATTTCAAGGTCAGCCTATAATAGAGAGCGTAATGGAAGTGCTGTGCCACCAGAGATGTTTTATTATTTATTTTGGAATGTAAATGACATGCTGCACCCCATCAACATAAGCAATTCACAAAAACTGTATTATGGGCATGAGGGTTATTCATTAAAGTAGGTGTTTGACTTGCGTTGGAGGGTGACAGTTTGTGCTGCTCTGTGAAAATTTATTTATTTATTTATTTCTCTCCACCAAGGTCATTTCAAATGTTCACTGTTTTCAAATGACCTGTTAGTGTATAATATAAGCATTTCACTAAAAGTTCATTTATCTCCTGCCTTTCCTTTGTACACATTCCTCATTTTGAAGCTTTTTTACAATTCTGGGATCAAGTTTAGTGAACCAGCTCTAGATCTAGACCACCTCCCTAAAGTAAGAAAAGATACAGAACTAAGTTTGTGTGTCTTGCCAGAAGAAGCAAAGGACTCACTCTAAACATGACACTGCCTTTGTAGGTGTATCATATTTTGTAGTCTGGAGACTGGTATTTCTATATTTTAGAACTGATTATACTTTGGGAAGAAACATAGCAGTAGAACACATTAAGATACTGAAGTAAATAACCTTATTTCATTTCATTTAAAAATATTTCATTCATTTAAAAGTAAAAATAAACTTTTTCACAAATTGTAATGTTTATATTATCCAAAGTGGTAACCCTTTCTAATATCACTCCAAATGGAAAACGAAATGAATAATTAAGAGAATGCTTACAAAGCATCAATCTAAAGCAAGGAGAGATGACTTTGGAGAAATATTCCGCCCAAACAATTATGAGACTTGTTAAAACAGTCCTATCTTTATCCTGAGAACATAGTGTCTATTTTTCCAGGATTTTGCTGAATAAGTTGTTCATTTCTGACTTTTACACTTTCCATTCTCTATGATTCACTCTGACAATTTCCTTTAATCACATATTAATTTTTGAATCAGGGTTTAATAGGATAAATTAATTTTCCCATGTGATGTTACAATTATATTCTAATTGTGCTTCTTTGAGATTAAAATTAGGTCACTTTGATTAGAGTTTTGGGAATCTAAGACACTAAAATTTCCTTTATTTAGCCAATTGGATGGCTAACCACATTTGTGTGTGAATTTTAAGTTTAAACCTCAGAAGTCATCCATTGTCTCTGTAACAATGAAAATACTTGTGGGACCCCAGATTGAATAAAAAATGTATTAGAATTCCAAAACCTTAAACAAAATAAAAATTTCAGTGTGCTCCAGGAAATCATAAAAACACAAGAGCCTGCCATAGGACAAAGACAAATGTGAAAGAAAATAAGATTATTACAGTATAAGGCAACACAAATTGTGACACTAAGATCTCAAATATCCAGCAGTTTATGAGTGACAATGTAAATAAACACAATTTTCATTTTTGAAAATATTTAATAATGGACATGACTCAATCATTTTTGAATTAGGAAGAAAGAAGTAACTCAAAAAATATATCTAAACATCAAAAAATTATTATTATTCTTTAGGATATTATATATTGAATATATGAGTTTTAGATCTGCAATAGTTTAGGACAGATTAATAAACATAAATTCTTACTGCATTAGATGGAAGCAATAGCTAAAACATTTTAATTTAAAACCATATTTTTCGTCACCCTTCTGAGTACTTCCTTACTATTTGGGACAGAAAGACTTCTCACACTCATTAGGTATGGATAGTTTCCTTTTTTAAAAAATGAATATTGAATATCAAGATTATCCCAAGTCTTTATTTTAAATATCCAATTACATGTCCTATATTATATATTACATGTACATGTTAATGTACATATCCAAATATACTTTCTGTAATGTTTGACATATCTTTCAATGAATATTGTGTGTTCTTACAGAATACACAGGAAAGTAATATAAAATAGAAGTGTGTTTTAAGACATAATTATATTTAATATAATCAATTAGAGAGAGCATTCTACTTTGGAGAAAACAAAGGGCAATCTTAAGACATTGTATATTTATCCTTTATAAATAATGACAAATATAGCAGTGGCTGAGGTTTTAAAAAATGATATTGTTCAATTAAATTTCTCAAAGCAGTACTTAAAACAAGCTTCCCCCTTTCTCTGTATATATAACATAAAATATATATGATATAGCAATATATGATGTGTGTATATATAACATAGAAACTTATCTATAACATAGATACATCTATATATTAAATATAGTTTATTAATTGAATATTAATATAAAATTGTAGATTGATTTAAATAGTTCCATTGTCCCACCTTCAACACTACGAAATCTACTATTTTTAACTGGCAAGGATGCTAAAGAAAACTTAAAAGTGGATGCAATGCAGAAATAATCTTTCTTAATTTGGTACATCACATATCAAGTAGAATTAATAGGCTATTAGCCTTTGCATTTATTATAATGCTCTGACATTTCATCTATCACATTTTAGTTTCATCAGGAAGGTGAAAACAGCACATCTCCTTCAATTTATCTTGTGATACATTATAAGATAGCAAGTTGCTCTTTTGTTCATTAACTTATAAAAGTTAAAATTCCTATAAATAGAAACTATAATGAATGTTCAAGATCATTTTCCATGATGAAATAAACCTGCATTCCAATACCTGCATGCCTCCACATATCAGCAAAGCTTTGAAGTTCGATAAGGGAAAACATTTGATTAAAACATTTTTTAGAGTATTTTGTTCTCATTTAGGGGTGAACCTATTAATTAACAGCCATGTGCCATGCCCAGCATGAAATAAAACTGAGTAGAATTTAAAGGAAACTGATTTATTGTTTTATTTACTTGGTTTTTATTTCATTTACCTCAAACATTTAAAAAAAAATCACTGTATTCATAATTAACAGAGGAGAATATAGACAGAATGATACCAGCTTTTGTTTGTGAAAAACATTTCCATCTTTTTCCTTTTTAATTAATTTATTTATCATCAAATATGTAATAAACTTTTACAATGTGCTAGGATAGATTCTGGTAGCACAGTAATACACGCAATAAAGAAGTGTAATGTATGGCATGTAGCCAGAAAGTGACCAGAGGAGGGTGGCACTGTTGGTAAAGTGGTAAGAAGAGGTCGCATTTGAGCTGAAACTTGACTGGAATGAGGGAGGTAAGACTTGAGACTATCTACCATGAGAGCATTTTAAGCAGAGTGGGAAAGACAAGAGCAAGGCCATTAGGCAGAAGCATATAACTAACATTTGATGATGAGCCAAAAATGCAATAGGAGAAACAGTGGGAAGGGATTAGATTAGAGAAATGGCTTGTGTCTTGTTACCACACACACACACAAATACCGTTAGATTTTAGTCAGAATTACTCCTTTTCTTTTGCATCAAATAGTTTTCAGCGTCAGAGTTAGTTTGGAATGAATAAGATTGCAGATAAGACATCCAAAAAGTAGATTGTTTTAAAATTGCTCAATCCAAACAACCTACCAATTTGGTGATTCTAGTAAACCTTACAATTAATCCTATAATTAACAGACAAAAATTAGAGTCAGATAAAATCGGTAAGAAATGAATTTTGCTTCATTGTTTGAACCAGCACAATGCAAAATCTGCTCTGTATCTGTTTTTTGGGTCTTATAAAATTATAAAAAGTCCAGGGCAATCATCGCATCATCCTTAAAATCCTTCAGGGGCTCTGGATTGCTGACATTCTCCTTCTTCCAATTCCACAATCTCATCTCACATGCTCTCACAGCATTTTACAAGGACATTCAAAATACTAAGCTCAAACATATGTGATGTGTCAATGTCCTCAAGAAAAAAATTTTAGGAGGAACACACCTGTATTTGAATAAAGTTGGGTCTGCTAACTTGTTTCAATGAAGGCGCATGCACACCATTGAAATCAATGGGCTTTTCAGTAACAGTCTATGGTTATGTAGCACTTGTTTTTGTGTTGAGATTTTCCTGAGGATTTATGAAAGTGGGGCATTGTCCTAGATTGGATACTATCAGGAAGTGGGAATAATACTCTAATTTAGTATCTTAATATTTCTTATCTAGAAGATAGAAAGAGCAATGTGAGGCTAAATTTGTCATCAGTAAGGAAGCAGGAGTAACTCATATCAGCTAGATACAGGAATATGTGGTTATTTTTGTAGTTTGGGCAACATTACTGTTTTCTTTAAATTTGAACATGAAGTGGTCTTGTTTTGTCTTGATCCACTGAGTTTCCAGAGGAGTCTTGTCTGATGCTGATGTTAAATTGTTTATGGACAAGAGGACCAAGGGCATAGCTGTGAGCGCCATACAAGTTCTTAGCAACACCAAAGTCTTGATGAAAGTGTAAGGCCAGCTACTGGCTCTCAGAGGCTACTTTCCTATTCCTTTAATGTAATTGTCAGGTCTGTAAAATAGAAGTTTGTCTGGCTTCTTGGGAGCCCTCAACAATTCTATTATCTAAAAGTGAATATTTAAGATCCAGGTCAGAGGTTTAAAAGAAATCATTTAGGAAGACATCTGGGCTTGGATATTTCTTTGGGGGAAGTCTTTTAATTATAGCTTTATTTTTTAAATTAGTATTGTGAGTTCAGATTTTCTATTATTTCTTCTTTCAGTTTTAAAAAGTTTTGCATTTTTAGAAATTTGTCCATGTCTTCTAAATTTCAAATTATTGGAAAAATGTTTCAAACATACTGTTGTATTTAGTACACATTTTTATAGTTGTTGATATTTTATTTTCATATTTGTTTTTCTTTTCTTGCTCTCTCTCACTTTTTTTTCTGATAATTCTGCTAAATGATCAATGTTTTCAGTCATTTCAAGGAATTGAATTCCACCGCGTTGCTTCTTTAGGATATGTTTGTTTTTATTTCATTAATTTCTTCTCCTAAGCTCAGTGGATATAATTTCCATTGTTTTGCTTTCTATCTTCTTGAGATGGATGTATAGATCATTTTTAAGACATTCTTATCTTTTTTTTTTTTTTTGGCCATGCTGCACGGCTTGCAGGATCCTAGTTCCCTGAGGAGGAATTGAACCTGTGCCCTCGACAGTGGAAGGACGGAGTCCTAACCACAGGACCACTAGGGAATTCCCAAGACATTCTCTTCTATCTTATGCATGAAGGCCATAAATTTTCCTCTTGGTTTATCATAGATTTTGACACACTGTTTATTACTTAATTCAGAGTATTTTATAATTGCCATTAGGTTTTCCTCTTTGATTTTGAGTATTTAAAAGTATATTGTTTAATTTTCAAGCATTTGCTGATTGTTCATTTACCATGTTATAAACTTCTGGTTTAATTTCTCTATTGCCACTGACCATTCTATAAAACACTTTGTCTTTAGGTTTCAAATTTGCTGAGACTTATCATCCACTATGTTATCATGTGAACATGAAAGGAAGTGCATTTTGTCATTGTCAGCTGTAATGTTTTTTTTTTTTTTTTTTTTTTTTTTTGGTGGTATGCGGGCCTTCCTCTGCTGTGGCCTCTCCCGTTGCGGAGCACAGGCTCCGGACGCGCAGGCCCAGCGGCCACGGCTCACGGGCCCAGCCGCTCCGCGGCACGCGGGATCCTCCCAGACCGGGGCGCGAACCCGGTTCCCCTGTATCGGCAGGCGGACGCGCAACCACTGCGCCACCAGGGAAGCCCCAAGCTGTAATGTTTTGTATGTCAGATAGAGTTTGTTAATTGTTGCTTAGAATTGCTGAAAGTTTGCTGATTTTTTTTTCTGTTCATTCTCTCTTGGTGTGATGTGGATTTTTTTTTCTACTTTGTTTTATTGATTTTTTGCTTAAATATTTTGAAATTGCTAAAGTGCCTGAACATTTTAAAATATAATATTTTCCAGATTGATTGATTCTTTTACCATCAAATAGTCTATCTCAGCCATGTTATCAGGTGGTCTCTCTATCTCTAGAAATGCATTGTGCCTTAAAGTCTACTTCATCAGCTTGTCTGCGGATAGTGATTTAATGAAATACATTTCTCTGTCCTTTTATTTTCAACCATTCTTTATCTTTATGTTTAAGCTCTGCACCTTGTAAGCAGCATATATTACTTTTAAACCAATCTGAAAATCTTAGTCTTATAATAGGAATTTTTAGTACAATTACATTTAAAGCAATGACAGATATATTTGAAATTTATATCTACCAATTTACCATTTATTTTCATTTGCATCACTCTTCTATGTTCCATTTTCTTATTCCACTTGATGTATTTTTGATTAATCAAGTATCTAGATATTACCAAATTTATCAAATCGTGCTTGATTTATTAAAATCTAAAACATAATAGATTGTGGTTGATAGAGTACAAAAATGGGCCTTATGAATTCCTTTTCTTCTCTTACTCCCGTGGCACTCCACAAATCTAGATGTGAGTTTAGCCTGAGCTTGTGAATTAACTTGATTATACAATATGGCAAAAGTGGCACTGCAGCTTCAGGTCTAGCTCTCAGAAGCAATGTGAGATTATACTTCCTTCCTCTTGGATCCAGAGAACTAACAACACCAAATATTGGTGAGGATATGGAGCAACCAGAACTCTCATTCATTGCTGATGAGAATGCAAAACGCTACAATCACTTTGGAAGACAGTTTGGTGCGTCTTACAAAACTAAACATACTCTTACTGTATGATATAGCAATCCTCCCTGGTATTTTCCAGGGGTGAGTGATAAATGAGATGATTAGGCAGAGTGCAGAAGATTTTAAGGGCAGTGAAAATACTCTATATAATACTATAATTATCATACACGTCATTTACATTTGTTCCAACTGATAGAATGTACATTACCAAGAATGAACCTTAGGGCTTCCCTGGTGGCGCAGTGGTTGAGAGTCTGCCTGCCGATGCAGGGGACGCGGGTTCGTGCCCCGGTCCAGGAAGATCCCACATGCCGCGGAGCGGCTGGGCCTGTGAGCCATGGCCACTGAGCCTGCGCGTCCGGAGCCTGTGCTCCTCAACGGGAGAGGGCACAACAGTGAGAGGCCCGCGTACCCGTCCCCCCAAAAAAAGAATGAACCCTAAAGTAAACTTTGAATGAGTATGAAGTGTCCATATAAATTTGTCAGTTGTAACAAATATATCACTCTGGTGAGAAATGTTGATAATGGGAGAGGCTATGCATGTATGGGGGCAAGGGGTATATGGGAAATATATGTATTTTCCTCTCAAGTTTGCTCTGCACCTAAAACCATTCTAAAAAGTAGAGTCTTAAAAAAATGAAATTGTCTAAAACCAGACAAATGGCTGAAAATTAGTGAGTCCTTTTTTTTGGTGTACTAGTTGAAACAGTCCAAATGTGGAAGAACATCCCCCCAAAATAGGACAATCTAATCTTCTGAATACTTTCAAGCAGATACCAGATGGACATCAGTTTGTGGTATGGAAAATTAATCCTATATTCAGTGGCAGAGTAGAACCAGAAAAATTCTTATAGGCACAGACAAAACTTGTCAGTAGTGAATTATCCCTATATAACAAATGAGTAATATAATTCTTTGAGCTAGAGTTTTTAATTTTGTCTGGAAGAGATTGGTTAGTAAACAAGAAACCATACCAAAACACAGAATCGTTTCTACAAGTGCATCACTGAGATATTTTTAACTGTGACATTTTCATTAATCTATGCTATAAATTAAGCAAAGGTAAGGTATAATGAATTTTATACAGCATGATTAAGTACCTGAATTCAGGATTAAACTCATTAAGTTAGACTAATAATTTAATAACTGCTAATATAACTTCTAAAGAAAAAACTTTAAATAGGATTTACTATTTTAGCAGCACACAATTTCAAAGCAAAAATGTATCTTAGTATATTAACATTTTCTTTGTAACAGTTCTAAAACATTCACTAATATATGTTTTTCACGTAACACACTGTAATTATAATGGCTAAATTTTGTATTTAACCTGTTCTTTCCTGTATTTTCACCAAATATTTTTAATTGAAATAGAACATATAATGAACAGTAGTAATCATTATTTTTATCATATAATATTAATTGAAAGAAAACTGTGCTCATAATGTTTTGTCAACTATCTACATACAGCTTATTCTGTAGGGCAAGTTCCACATTCAGGTTTCTGTTTTTACTCATGCGTTAAATGTAGGAACTAGAAAATCTTAATTCCCAATTTTGGGTCACTGGAAAAGACAGAACAATGAGCTGACACCATCAGAGAACACTTAATCTTCAAATCAAAACTGACCACAATATTATGGAAATTTGTTCTTAATTTCATCAAATGATCAATGTTTAATACAACCAGCATGATTTAAGCTTAAATGTTTTAAGTTGGGAGATAGTGACAAATAGATCTCTAATTAATTTTGGGGGGCTCTAGAAAATATTTATGCTTTGTTATGGAAATGGAATCACTTAGAACATGGTCAATAACATATTTATGGGCGTATATATGGATTTTAAACCTCTAATCCAGTTAACATCAAGTCCTGGGAAAATCACGTGTTGTGTTTTGAATCTCTATCTAGTCTTTTTTTTTTTAATTCTAGCATCTTATTCTAATAACATTGTGTTTTGCCCTAAGCATGAGAAGTTCAAGTTTTTGAGATAGTGAATATATTCCTGAGATGACACTTGAACAAAATTATTTGGAATCGTATTGCATGTATCAATTTTTCAGTCACAGATTCTGATGTAAAAAAAATAATTTTATTTTTCTCTGCCTTAATCTAGTTTTCTACCTTGAACTCCTATTCTCATTAGTTGGCTATTTAAATGAGTCATTTTCAGAAAAAAAATATGATTTTAGTGATTCTCAATCATCTCAGGTTTATTACTGCGTCATATTCAGGTGCAAAACTCCCTTAGGTTTTTTATTTTCTTCTCCCTTCCTTTCTATATATATACAGAAATACACACACATACACACACACACACGCCCACACAAGTATTTCATTTTTTCTGTTAATAATTTTGAACACCTACTTATGTTTTAGACACTGACTACTCAGATGTTAAGAAGACAGTCACAGACCTTAATTTCATATGACATTATTTGGGAAAGGAGACAAAAAGAACAATAAGTAAGCAGATGAATAAGTAAGACAAATTCGACAGTACTCTGTAAGTGCTATAAAAATGAAGGTCATGAAAAGTAGACTGGGATCTATTTTGGAGACAGATACAACAGGACTGTGTTCTGACAAGATATAATGAATGGAAATAAATTAAATATAACTACTATATTTTTCTAAACAGTTTAATGGTTAGTTCTTGAGACCGGAAAAAGTTAAAGAGAAATTGTAGGTTGGTCTCAGAGGAGAATCAGGTCTGTTTATAAGGCTTGACAGTCATTTTAGGATTTTATTTTGTTTTGTTTTGTATTGTAAAGACATACAGCCATAGAACTGAGAGCATAACAGATCCTATTTGATTTAGGGATGATTGACAGGAAAAACCAAAAAAGTAGCAAATTTTCTAAATTTTACTATTAAGGAGAATGTAGAAAGAAAGAAAGATTATGGGAGTGTTGAAAAGATTGAATGTATTTGTAAGCTTTTGCTGTTTGGCTGCTAATAAGAGAAAACTGAAAATAGTAATTTAATTAAGATAGGAGTTTATTTTTCTCTCAAATAAAATGAAGCCAGGAGGTAGTCAGTACAGGGTAGCCTGGCACTTTTATGATGTCAGCAAGAATCCAATTTCCTTTGGACTTCCAGATGTACCATTTTTTGTGTGACTTTCCATACTCAAGATGCTGTCTCCTAGATGAAATAAAGTCATAGTGTTTGTGTTGCAGGCAGGAAGAAGAAAAATGTAGAGAGGGGCACAAAGAACCTTTATATAAATAAGTAAACCTTCATTTTTAAGGAGATCTCTTGGAAACCATATCTGGCAATATCTGCTACATAGAATTGACCAGAGCCTAATTTCAAGGGCAACCTCATATTGTCAGAAACCAGAGAATCAAGATTTTCAAGTAAGGTACATTACTGCTACTAACTAAATCATGGTTCTGCTACTATTACAGACAGTTCCCCTGAACATCATCCTTTAGATCCATCTGCCTATTTGACATTTATACTGGATACACAGTAAATATTTATTATTTTTGTACATAAATATATTTGTAAAACAAATATTTAGTGTTTATTTCTGGATTAACATAGCTTAATATATCCAGCACAGAGTTTGTGATCTTTCTTCCCAAACTTCTCATTTATTGGGAACTCCATTGTTCTAGTTGCTCAAGCTTAACAAACTGGGGTTATGATTGAATTTTTTCCAGCACTCTACCTCCAATGTCTACCTCCTTTTGGTTGGACTTAATATCCAGATTTCAAACACTTTTTTTGACCTCCAATGCTAATACCCTTGTCCAAAATGCATCTGAATTTTATACCAGGAGTCTAACTGGTTTTCTGGGCTTTCATTCTTAATTCTCTCTAGTTTATTATCAATGTAACAGACTGACCTGAGTTATTCTTTAAGAATGAAATTCAGATTATGTCATTCTATTATTACTCTTATTTATTTCTTACTACCTTCCTGTCAGTCATCCTGTTCACAGGTCTCTGTCCTCCTTGCAATTTCTCCAACAGGCCTTCAATAGTACCTTTGGTCAAAGGTCTATCTACTGGCTAATCCTTCTACTTAAAATTGTATTTTCTCAGATAGCCTACAATTTGCTCCCCATATCCCTCAAGAGTTGGCTCAAAATTTAATTGTCCAGTGAGTCCTTTCTCTGACCACCCTATTTAAAATTATAATGTAGCTTGGCATTCCTCTGAATGGCATCCCAATTTCTTTCCCTTTATTTATTTTTCTTCATTACACTTCATATCAGTATTCTATATACCAAAATTGAGTTATTTATCCAGGTTGTGTATGTACATCATACTGGAAAATAAGTTTTATGAGGGGAGGAGTTTTGTGTACTAGAACCCTAGTATCTAGAAGATTACTTATCACATAATAGGCATTAGTTTGTAGATGGGTGAATAAATGAAAAGTGAATGAATATATAAGAAAGGGATAGTGGATCTTGCATAACAGCTACCATTCAATGCCACAGTAGGAAAATGCATTTGCCCGTCAGACATAAAGATAATAATGATGAAAATATAGGGCTAGAGCATAAGGGAAAAGTTGGGGTTGGAATATTCTAGTGTATAGCTGGTGTTCAAAGTAATTGATAATTAGTAAATGCATATAGAGGAAGAAAATTTACTTTAACAATTCAAAATGTCGGGCTTACCTGGTGGCGCAGTGGTTGAGAGTCCGTCTGCCGATGCAGGGGACACGGGTTCGTGCCCCGGTCCGGGAAAATCCCACATGCCGCGCAGCTGCTGGGCCCGTGAGCCATGGCCACTGAGCCTGTGCGTCTGGAGCCTGTGCTCCGCAACGGGAGAGGCCACAACAGTGAGAGGCCCGCGTACCGCAAAAAAAAAAAAAAAAAAAAAAAAAAAAAATTCAAAATGTCTACATGACTCCTGAGCATCTTATTTAAAATATATCTATGTAGAATAAGGAGTTTAAATCAGATTCAATTCACTGAATTCTTATAATTCAGTAAATTATAAGAATTTACATATTCTTATAAGTAAATTCCCTTTCAAATCTCCGAGTCTGTATCTCCAACAAAGAAAAATCATCTATCACCGGATGCTGAGTCAATTGTAATCGCTTAAAGACATGCTTTAAATAATTATTATTGATATTAGAAGAATATTTTCTTGAGTCTTTTCCAAATCTATAATTTCATAGATGTGAAGTACAATAATGAGAAAAAATTCCAACACTGGATGTTTTATCTTTCAAATTCATTAACTTAAAAATGAATATAAAATCAAAGTAACCATTTTTAAATTCAGGCTCCAGAAGAAGTAGTCTTGTCTTTTCTAAGAAAGTCTTTTGTGTTAGAGGTTTCATAGCCTATATGATTACAGGATAATTTTTAAAGCGTTTATTAATAAAACTACCTTCACTAAGTAGAAGATATAGCATTTGCTCTGGCTAACAGGCAATTTTTAGTTAAAAAAATCAAATACAGAACCATCATTAGGATTTCTGGCATGTGTTAGAATTTCCTTACTGATTTTACTAAATCTTACTAAATGTCTCTTGCATTCACCTCAAAAATATAGCCTGATGAACTTTAAATATTGCTCTGTCATATATTTGATTTAGATAAGGCTGCCCAATCATTTGGATACCACAACTAATGCTGCAGGTGCAGATTTGGCTCATTAAAAGGGTAAATTTTCCTCATTTGTGGTGCTTTTTCATCCACTCCTCAGGGTAGTTTAAGCCCCTGGCTTTGCTTAATCAAGTTCTTTACTATTTCATTCATGCTCATATTAAAGTTATTTCTCCCTTAGGCATTGCTGGTGGTGCTGTGGTAATTTTCATAATACTGTGAATAACAGTTTCCAGAATATAACTAAAGAAACCCAGAATCAGGATCTTTGTTGGATTCCTCTATTTCAGATTTCTTAACCAGTCGAAAACCATCCAGAGCTATCATTCTAAAGCTGAGAGTGCTGAGTATGTTTTTTTAATAGTACCAATAATTTTGAAAACTTAGACTTTTTTGGTATCTTGTATGTATAGTTAGATCCCAGATAACACAGAGGAATATAATTTAAAATGAATAATGTTGAGAGGGATGGAAAACTTGTAAGTCATTCAGTCCATTACAGATTGAATATGGACATCATTTCCATAACATTTCAGACATTTATGCCATTTAGGCTTTTTTTTTTTCTGTCATGAGAAACGGATGGTACCAATAGATTTAAGCAATGAAATGTCATTGCAAAGTGAAGCACATTTATCAGGCTAAGAACATAAGTATGTTCATAATACTAACTTGGGAATAAAAATATAGGAGCCTTGAGGATCCAAACTATTTTCCACTTATTTGAGTTTCCTAGAAAGTCATTTAATGAAGTTATTTGAACCTGAATCATGCCTTTGTGTTTTACATTTGTACTTGCTGCTGACACTTGATGTTTCATATTTTTCTATGTAGACTTAGCTTTGTATCTTGTGTGTGCTCGTGTTATTATTTTCATGTAAATATAGAATATTTAACCTCCAAATTACCAAAATTCCACCATTATTACTAGCCTTTTCCATTTGTTTAGCGCTTGATTTATGTGTTTCAATAAATTTCATGTATAATTATAATTAATACTATACCTTTATTGTTAAATTTATAATTTTTATTACTATTTGGAGTAGAATTTATTCCCATTTCTATTTCAAGTTGGTTATTGCTGGTACAAAAATAAAATATTAATTTGTGTGTATTTGCCTTGCATCTAGCCACTTTGTCAAATTCCTTTATTTATTCTAGTAGATTTTTTTCAAAGTCTCGAGATTTCTGTATAATTTTTTTATCTCACTAGCACATAAGGATGTTTTTGTTTGTTCTTGTGTCATTTTACTATCTAGATTCTCTGGAATTCAATATTTAACTTCAATTTCAATATTTAAAAACATGGTAAGAGTACACATCAATGAATATTTCACATATTCTTACAAATGGCTTCAGAATTCATTGTTATAATCATGTCTGATGTTGCTACCGCAAATAATCTTTATAATCTGGTAACCTTTCTAATTTAATTTAGAATTTTTATAGAATGGCTATGGAAATTAGTCAAATTACATTTTAAGTACTTATTACTAAAATCACAGTTTTCATTTAATGTGCTAATATAACGAGTTTCACTTCTGTATTTCCTAATATTGAAACTTCTTTCTGATACAAAAGCCTGTTGCTCATAGGGTAATGTTATTCTAATACATAAACCTAAGTTTTATGCATATTTAATTGTGCCTAAAAGCCTTCTATAGTACTTTTTTTAGTGGGGACATCATTAAATAAACTGATATTTCAAAGAATTGAGAAGAGACTGAAATTTGTTTAGTTCAAACTAAAGATTGTCAATTTCCTAAAGCCCCTTCACTAACATGAATAGTGATGTTTGTGTAAACAGTACAACCAACTCTATGATTCTATGTTTGAAACTGTATATTTGTTGTGATTCCTAGGTTTAGACATCTAAATCTGAACACATACACCTGTTTTCTAGTGAAGTTTTAGCTGAGCATTTATATATTGAAATATATTATTATTAATTACCTTTATTCCTTATTTACAGCTCTGATAGTATATTCATTGGGTACAGAAATTGATTATCAATTAGTGAGTTTTATGCAAAAATAGTAAAAGAAGAATTCCGGAATATGTGTTATGAAAAGTGGCTGAAATAAGTTTTGGGGAACAAGGAGATTGAATACATACACAGAGACTCAAAAATATGACTATCTTTTTATGGTCATGAAATTAAAGTAATTCTAATGTATAAAATTAATTGGGGGAAGTTTTCATTTTTACATACTCTAAAGTAGTTTAAATAATTTAGGAAAAAATCTTCTTCAGTTGGTCCTGGTGTCTTTGTTTCAATAATTAGTCTTCAATTGCCTTTCCAGTCTTGTTTTGTTACTTGGATGTTAAAGTTTCTGCTTTTTTTATTTTTATTTTTTTGTAGTACGTGGGCCTCTGACTGTTGTGGCCTCTCCCGTTGCGGAGAACAGGCTCCGGACGCGCAGGCTCAGCGGCCATGGCTCACAGGCCCAGCCGCTCCGCGGCATGTGGGATCCTTCCGGACCGGGGCACGAACCCGTGTCACCTGCATCGGCAGGCGGATTCTCAACCACTGCGCCACCAGGGAAGCCCATGCTTCTTTTGAGGTTAATTTTAGTGACTTATATTTTGCTTTTAAATTATTTATTTTCTTTACCTTTTAAAAGATTTGCCCTGATAATTACATGCAGTAGTTTCTTAACATCTTTGTAGTATCTATGGTTATATTTAATCTCTCTTTAGAAATTTTATCACTTATGTCTTTCATTTATCTTCTCAAATAAACACTTTCTGAATTATTTTATTATTGTAACATTATTTCAAAAGTAATATACAAGAGAAAAACGTCAAAAACCAGAAATTTCTAGAATGTTACACTAATGATTTTATTACTAGAAATACTAGTAACAGGCTGCTTAAATTTATTTCCACTTTTTTGTTCAGCAGTTAATCATTTTTCCTTTCGTCTTCTTTCCATGGAATTTTTATTTTACATTTCTAGTTCTGAAGAGAAACTCTTTGAGATAACAAAAACTCATAAACTCAAAAGAACTGACCACAGTGTCTTGTTTTGTCACTTTAAACTTCTCCTTTGTTCTTGTTCCTCAGAGATACAGAATAGATTTTTATGTGTGTGCATGTATGTGTCTGTGTGTTTCTTAACTCAGACATTATTTCTTGTGTCTCAGAGTAACATTGCCATAGAAATTCAATAACCATCCGTTGAGTGATGACAAGCAGGAGAATGTAAAATGCTTAATTTGGTGTCCACATATTTCACTCCATATAATTTCAGAAACTGTTATCAATCATTATATTCAGAAATTCAGGTGAAAAAGTTATTTTAATAATTTTAGATTTAGATTTAAATTTGTCTTGGATAACATGGTCTCAGTAAAAACTGGCAAATAATTTTAACTTTAGATATGTTTTTACTTTTGTCAGAATAACTAGTACCTTAATTTGGGTCCTTGTAATCAATCTAATTCAATACAATGGTATAAGTAAATATAAATCACCATCAGATTTATTTAAAAAGTGGTTCAATACATTAGAAACTAATACAATTCTCCACGATGGGTCTTCTGGATATTTCATATATTGGCAAGATACTTGCATTGAATGAACAAATAAATTAAACATGTCCTCACTTGGCACAACCACCTGAAATAATTGTTTATAAACACATTAAATCCCCAGAGGGAATTTTTCATCTAGGATTTGCAGTGAAGAAATATTATTCAATATTTGAGAGTTACCTTTTTTAGCAATAATCCTATTACGCTCTGGGTTACAGTACTATACCTAAAATGATGGAAAATGTTTGAATGTAAGTGAAAGGAGGTTAAAACAGTTATTAGAGTATTCTAAAGGCCTTGTATTTGTGAAACAGATAATACAGATATTGATACGTTTTTAACTTTGTTAAAGATTACATGTTAATATCTCAAGGATGTACACTATAGGAACAAAAATATATTATCTGTCTTTTAGATCAGTGAAAGGAAAAACAATGGAACAATAAAACATTCAATGAAAAGAAGACAATAAATGAGGCGAAAACAAAGCAGAGGTATAAAAAATGTTGGCAGACCTGTATTCATGTATGTGCATAACAACAAAATATGTAAATGAAATAAATTACCTAGTGACAAGTAGATTTTGTCAGATTAGATAAGAAAATGACCCTAATCCTGGCATATGCTATATGCTATTTATAACAGATATACTACTAATAATTTTTTTAGTAGATATATTAATAATTTTTTAAAGAAAAAAGATATACTAATAATATAGTGACAAAAAAGAATGAAATAAAAGGGAGGACTTAATTTACAGCAGCTGAATACGTTGTTGAGAGAATGGGAACCTTTTTGTACAAAGAGCTATCTGGTATTGTAGGTTTTGTGGGTTGTGTAAGGTCTCTGTTACAACTTCTCAATTCTGCTGTTGTAGAATGAAAGCAGGCATGGACAATACTTAAAGGAATGAGTGCCTGGATTCCAGTAAAACTTTACATAAGGAAGCAAACTATGGATGAGATTAGAAGAGCTGAACAACCCTTACTATTGAAACAGCTAAATCACCGCATGAAAAAGAATGTTGAGCAATGAAAACAGTATGGAATTATGAAACACCAGCTCCCTAAATTAAGCGAAATAAGGAATCCTGGGGCAAATAAATGTTAATCCAGGCTTTCTCTCTGAGAATTTCTGAAAAAATACTATTGTCCTAACATCCTCTCTGGATTACTGGTCTATTTTTGTTCTATTTCATTTCCTATCTTTGAGACTAAATTTTCTATGGTCATCCTTATATACAACCTATCCTCATATTCTCTTCTCAAAATATTTCAAGTATGTTTTTTCTACTCATTATGATTGATCTCCCCTTGTCAAAGGCAAAAATCACCTTCATATTGCAAAACATAAAGGCCATTTCTCTGTTCTTGTCTGCCTCCTCATCTCTGCAATATTTGGCCTGGGTGTTCCTGCCATCCTTATTGAAACACACTCTTCCCTGCCCATTGGGCCATCCCAGGCTCCAACTTGACTGGAATATCATTACTCTCCTCATGACTCCCCCTTTCCTCTGGAACCTCTGAATGTGGTTGTATGAGACCTCTTTATGTTCTCCATCTATAAATTATCTTTAAGGTATCCCATCTAGTCTCATGGATTGAAAAGGCCATATACCATCCTACATATGCAAATCTTTGACCAAATGGTTTCCTCAGCCTTGACTTTATTTCTTATGTCTAGACAATGAATATACAACTTGACAATCACATAAAGTTTACATGCCAAAATCAGAAAAGTGTATTCCTGTGCACTGCCTTACACACACACACACACACACACACACACACACACACACATACACATCTCCCTTGATGTTCCCTCAGTCTTTCTCACAATAACCTCTACCCCATAACCAACCGGTAGTCAAGCAAAAACATGAGATAATTTTGATTTCCCTATTTCCTCCCACACATACCTTAATCAGTTAGGTCTGTTAAGTTATCGTATGCTTGGGGTACATATTAGGCTATAATAAATGTTTGCAGTATTATGTATAATAAAGCTGAGACTTGAACAATACAAACAACAAAAAAACTCAATTTAATAGATAAATCTAAACAATGCTGTAATCTATAACAGAGTACAGACATTATTCACTTAACTACGTATTTGCTATCCCATATCCTCCTTCCCTCAAAAAAGGACTCAATTAGTTACAAAAAAAAAGAATTTTTGTAGGAGCCTACAGACATGTTGATTAATAAGATAGATTATGACACAGAATAAGTCTAATTACATGGATTCTTTCATAAATAAAATATCATTGAGGCAGCATTCAGCTAAATATAGGAGGAATATTTAGCCATCCTTAAGAATAGACACACATATTAGTAGACAGAAAGTTGAATTCAGAAAACCCAGGCTAGCTACAGGCATTTTTCTTAATTTTTATCCCTAATTATATTTATGAATGACAAAAATATTTTAAAGATAATAAAAATAAGTGCATTCCTACATATTGGCTGGCTTTAGAAATTAATAAAAACCCATGTTAAATACATTACCAATCAACAGTTTGTCTAATGCTGAAAATATTTTCAAAATATAAGGCAACACCTTATGAGATAAAAAAATTTGATAACAAAAAAGCAATCTTGATCCTATATGCATTAAAGATAAAATATTTTTAGTAGTTTGAATATAAACAACTTACAGAGAACTTGTATCTGTTTAGTATTGGATTTTATACTTTATTTTAATAATCAAGCAAATAGGGTGACCCATACTGTGGATATCAGTCAGTCTCTTTCCCCAGCCACTCCTGTTATTGTCCAATGGGCTCATGAAAAAACAGTCGTGGTGGTAGGTTATGCATGGGCTCAGCAACATAGACTTCCATTCATCAAGGCTGAGCTGATACAGCCCCTGCTGAATGCTCAATCAGGCGGCAGCAGAGACCAACACTGAGTACCCATTATGACACTGTTACCCAGGGTAGTGAGCCAGCTACCAGATTTGCAGGTTGATTACATTGGATCACTTCCATCATGGAACAGACACGTACTCTGGGTACAGATTTGCCTTCCCTACATGTAATGCTTCTGCCAAGACTGCCATTCATTTGCATACAGAATGCATTGTCCACTCTCATAGAGTTCCACAAAGCACTGCTTCAGATCAAAGAACTCACTTCACAGCAAAAGAAATGTGGCGATGGGCTCATGCTAGTGGGATTCACGGGTCTTACCATGTTGCTCATCATCCTGAAGCAGAAAGATTGATGGAATGGTGGAATGGCCTTTTGAAATCTCAGGGCTAACATTCCTAGCCATCTGTGGAAATGTAAACTTAAGGGCCTATATCTAGGGATCACTGGTCCATTTTATATAATTCATGCCCGAGTTTCCAGCCTGTTGGCTTGCCCTACAAATTTTAGCCTGATAGCCCCCAAAATCACATCACATGAGCCGTGTGTGTGTGTGTGGGGGGTTCTTATATACTTCCAAGGTCCTTGTATCCTAGTACTGCCCTGACTTGAAGCATATATAACACTTTCCCGTGCTCCCTTATCTAAATATACTTAACCATTTTTGCAACTTGAAAACACGCCAGGCCTGTTTTTGCCTTGAGATTTTGCACTTGCTGTTTCCTCTGCTAGTAATGCTCTTCCTACATACATCTATAAAGCACACATCCTCACTTCCATTAGATCTTCCTTCAGGTCTTACTCAAAGTTTGTCTTCTCATGAAGTCTTCTTTAACACACTCCCAAACTCTATTTTCTTTCCTTGCTTTATCTTTTTTTCTTAGCACTTACTTCTATTTAATTACCATAAAATTTCCTAATTTGTCTCATTTATAATGTGTCTCCCTCATTACAATATAATCAGGGATCTTTATCTCTTTTGTTATTTTCTGTCTCTCCAGAGCCTTGAAAGGTACCTAATACATAGGAATTGATCAAAAATCTTAATTAAATTATACATTTTTACAGCTCCCTGCTATGTGTATATGGAGAACACAAATGGTTGGATTCATTCTGAGCTGGTGATTCACAGGCAAACGTGACAAAAGGAAAGGAAATTAAGGGGGATGAGGTTAGTTGTAGGGAATTATTAAGCTGAGAAATCATGGAATCTGTAATAAATAAGGAGGAAAATGTATGTAGGGAGAGGCTGATGGATTGAATGTCATAGAATTGAGTCTCTGTGAAATCTTTTAATTTTATGTATGAGGAAACCCCAAATCACAGTTGTATTACCTTGCTAAGGTTTAAACACATAACTAGGTGAAAAATTGACATTTGTATCTTGACTCCTAAAATGTACAACCTCTTATTTTCCCATGGTCATTAACCTAAAAGAGGGAGGGAGAGGGGGAGGGAGAGAAAGAGAGGGGGAGGGAGAGAGAGACAGAGAAAACATGAGAAAGAAAGTCATGTGGAATTTTATTCCTTAACACTTAAGAAGAAAACCAAATTCTGTTGCTATCATGTGGGCTTAAAATAGCAATAGATGTTTTTATATTAACTTTAAATCAGCATCAGTGCTTGAGGGATAATGTCCATATGCTTTTATTTATTTTAGTTTACAAGACTAAGAATATGGCATTAATATTATAAAAAAACAAACAAACTGTAGAATTTTTCTTTCATTTTGCCTACTTACGCAGATGCAATATGACGTGTGTATGCTTCACCCTTACTGAGCTCTATGTATTCTACATGCAATGAAATTTTCTTAAGGAAGAAAGTGAAATTTTAGTGTTTTGGAAACAGAAGAGTAAATTTTTACCTTTGTCACCTTATTTTTTTTAATAACATCTTTCTTGTAGTATAACTGCTCTACAATGTTGTGTTAGTTTCTGCTGTATAACAAAGTGAATCAGTTATATGTATACATATACCCCCATATCGCCTCCCTCTTGCATCTCCCTCTCACCCTCCCTAACCCACCCCTCTAGGTGGTCACAAAGCACCAAGCTGATCTTCCTGTGCTATGCAGCTGCTTACCACTAGCTATCTATTTTACATTTGGTAGTGTATATATGTCAATGCTACTCTCTCACTTCATCCCAGCTTACCCTTCCCCCTCCCCGTGTCCTCAAGTCCATT
>NC_041214.2:116484199-116504568 GCF_002837175.3 Physeter macrocephalus | reverse complement strand
ATGGACACTTAGGTTGCTTCCATGTCCTGGCTATTGTAAATAGTGCTGCAATGAACATTGTGGTACATGTCTCTTTTTGAATTATGGTTTTCTCAGGGTATATGCCCAGTAGTGGGATTGCTGGGTCATATGGTAGTTCTATTTTTAGTTTTTTTAAGGAAACTCCATACTGTTCTCCATTTTTTAAAACGTGCATTCCAGTAGTATCTTACCTGTTCTGAAACAGACTCCTCTGTGTGTATTTGTATGTGTGTGTGTGTGTTACAGGGGGTAGGGGTCATTTATCATATCCTGGGTTTCTGTCTTACTTCATTAGAAGCCCATATTTTTCTTGAATAATAAACAAAGGACATTTTATATATCTTCTGCTTTAAACCAGTTCATATACTCTAAAACATAGTGTGAGAAAATCATGGTTTGACACATAACTTCTTTTAAAATTGAGACTTGTCTGAATACTAATGTCGGTTTCTGGGTATAATATTGGCCCTTTTATTTTCTCTTATACTGTATAGTAACATGAAATATTGTTTATTCAAGTGTCAGTTCAGTGTCCTAAACTTCCTTAATAAACCTTATGATCACCAGCACCTAAGCAACTTGTGGTAGTAACCCAATCTCCGAAGCACAAATGGTTCCATTGTGTACAGAAAGAGTTAAGATGTCTTCTCAACTGAGTTACTTTCTCCCAGAGAGTGACTTATGGGGTCTATTAACTTCAACGAGATTACAAATGAACACAAGGAATTGACCTGCCTTGTTTGAAATATACCCTAATCTGTTCCATTCAAGTGGGAAGCATGAAATAGATTTGTACTAATTTATAGGTCCCAAATTATCTGCACTTAACCAATAGTTATTGAGCACCTACTGTGTGAAATACATGAGATAGTCACATTGGAGAATACCACTATGTAAAGCACACTTTCACACTCCTGGATGATTTACACAGTTGGGCTTTTTCAATAATGTCTGAGAGTTTATATATGAGAAAGGTGTAAGAAAACATTAATTCCAAAAGGAAGAGAAGGGAAGAAAGAAATAGACCATGCTAAAAGCACTGAACTAAGTATCTTGGTGAACATAAGTATACATAATACATTTAAACGTTCTGAAAATGTCACGGTATGTTGATAATTATGCAATGTTTATAATTATTCAGCATTGTTTAAGTTTAAACATACTAAGGTGAAGTATTGAACTATATGCATTGTCCTAACACATAGGGTTATAGGTAATTTCTTGAATTTTAGTGAAATTTTGTTTTCTCTCAAATTATAGGAATAATGAATAAACATTAAGTGAATTCATAACTATGAGTTCTAGAGTCTCAATCGAAGATCAAAGTACCAGCAGTGATGGTTTCTATGGCCTCTCCAACTTGCAAATGACAGCCTTCTCACTTTGTCCTCACATGGCCTTTCCTCTGTTCCAGAATGGGGAGAGAAAGAGATCTCCGGTGTCTCTTCCTCTTCTTATAAGGACATCAGTTCCATCAGATTAGGGCCCTACCCTTATGACCTCATTAACTTTAATTACCTCCTTAAAGACCTTATCTCCAAATACAGTCATATTAGGGGTTAAAGCTTTGACATATAAGTCTGAAGGAGACACAATTCAGTCTATGACAGTAGTGAAAGAAAAAATTTTTAAAGGTATATGACCCTTGCATGATACCCTTTTAAGGAAAAATAAACGTGGTAGGGTTGATGATGGCCGAGACTCTTACAGATTATGCCCATGAGATGAAGGCATTAGGAAAGCACAATTTAGTTGCTGTACAGTCAAAGAAGCTATTTACAATGCCGATAGGGTGAGCTGTGTGAAAGGGAAAATAAATAAGTAATCAGTCATTGTGAAGAATATTAGTAATTTAAATCAAAGCATGGCTATTTATTTGTATTGGTACTAGCATTATTTGTTAATTTACTTTATATATTTTCTACCTTGAAAATATTTTATTTGCTTTTTACATGTAGAATCAGAAATGACCCATGCATATACACACTGTTGCTTTATGAAAATTCTATTTCTGATACAAAAAATTTCAGAGGAAATTTCAGCTTGGAAATGTAATACCTTAAGATTTTTCCTATTTAACATCTATTACTTCATAACAGAGTTTATGTTCTGATTTTACCACTTAATGAATAAATCTTAATATATTTACCAGCTAAGCACATCTAAGTTATACTAATACCCCTTTGTTAAGTGTGACTGAAACAGTATGACTGGCAGTAAAGGAAGGGGGAGACAGAGAATTGTCTAAATTTCTTTAGATGAGAGGAAATGAAGAGTTTGAAAAGGTGACTGTAATAAGATTCCCATCCTGGTTGAAAATAATCAAACAGACATGCTCTTCATGTATCCCGATTTTGGTAAATTTCTCTTCATTATTTTCCTTTTATTAATTGCTCAAATCCAAGCTAGAAGTGAAATATCCCATTTTCTTTTCTGGTTAACTCCCTCAATTTCTTGTGCTTGCTTCCTTTTCTTGAAGACTACAGCCTCTTTCCAATATCAGGTCATGTATTACCATTGCTGATTTCTGTGAAAATGCAGGTAGAATTTATCCTTCTGTTGTGAGTCATGATACAAGTAATTCAACTTGAACACGTACAGCTCCTCACCCGAAGCTTATGTTAATGCTTTAGCTGCTCTATGTTCATTTTCTGCTTCTGCAACTCAACCACTATTACTTGTTACTTAAGCTTTTGATGCCAGGGAGGTAGTCATAGCTCTAAAGTATGTGCTCGTTGCAAAAAATAAGTTCACTTAAAAATATTGAGAACTTAGCATGAACACCAGATAAAAAATAAGTTTTCAAAGCAACTAGTTTTTTTTTAGTTGTTGTTTTTTTAAGTATACATTTCCAGAGGACTGGCTTCTCTAGGGATGACTGGCATAATCAAAGTGAGTTAATCTATACAGACTGAGTAAAATAACTGAGTATTTGATTAAACTAAATGTCTACTATTGTACTTCAGCAATAGAAAGGGATTTTACAATGCCTAACATTAAGTCTAGGTTAAGGGAAGCAAACTGAATTTGTGAGATTCACATACTACATTAGTACCATCATTCCCACTCATCATTTCTTTGCTCAAGTGCAAACTCCTCATTTAAGAAATTCCTGTCAGGAATTCTGTGACCAAATGATGTCATATAGTTAAAGAAATTATTGTTTGGCTAATAGTTCCAAATGCATAGATTCAAATATCTTTGAAGAATAGGTAGCAGTTAGTGAAGTTCTGTCTGAATGTTCATCTCATTTTTAAAACTGAGCTTTTACTAGGGTGGTACATCTCCAAATAAACTATTTTATCTCTGTATCTCTGAAAAGAATGTTTCTTTTTTTCAATTTTTAATATACTTTGATATGTGAGACACAGTCTTTCATAATTTCAGATTCTCTGTTCATTCTAGGCATTTAATATCTGCAGGTTATCATCCTAGTTTCCCTGAAGTCAAGCTAAATATATCAGGCCACGTTGAAATGTACAAAAGTGGTTAATTTGAAAAACTATTTAATTTAGAAATTTAAGGATCAATAATATCACTAATATTGAATGACAATTATTTTAGACATTTATTTCAGAAAACAACATTAATACAAGTTGGTTGTTGAAACTGTAGGAACTATGATAATGTTTAAATGTTCAGAAAAAATTCATAAGCCAAAACCCCCAAACTATTAACATTTTTAAAAGACTTTCACTCTAATTCTTTAAAAAATTTTATTTTTATTAGGACATTTAAGATCACGACTGAGTTTTTTTTTATATCACTTGATCAGTAGTAATGATCTCTAGTCAGTAACATGCTATTTCATAGCCATTTTAAATCAATATCCAGCATATAATTTATTGAAAAAACATTAGGTTGATGTAAAAACCAAGTAAAAGATTACTGCTTTTATCAATATTATATAATATTTGTTTCTAGGCTTTGGGTTTGAGAAGATTATTAAATCCTTTCTCTTCTATTTGGAAATTACATATTCAGAAATAAATCCATAGAAAGCAATCAGAGATGTGCACAAGACTGGTTTATCAGTATATAATAATAGCTCAATCTAGATGGATTGTCAAAGAATTTGCTTCGTCAGGCTGTATAATGATCAAGAAATGATAATTATATCATACTAAGAGAATCAAGTCTCAGTTTATACATTATTCACTTTGAGCCATATAATACAATGTGACTAGCAGATTATCAATTATAATAAAAGAATAAAGCTTTACATTGAATATGGTATCAAATATAGTTTGATAAAGACAATAGCTCACCAATTTAACTTTTTTTTTTTTTACAGATGATACATAAGGATGGGGTAGTTATTAGTACATGGAGAATGTGATTTGAGCCATGTGGGTTTCTCATAGTCACAGTGCACTTCTGCTTCAACTAGGTTGGCTTTTTAGCACACAATGCTCACAGTCTCTTGGTATATTGAAAAGAATGGCAAGTCACTCTACAAAAGAAAATGCAGGGCATAAAGTCTATTACACTAATGCATATATGCATTAGTAACATTTTGGAGGAAACCTGTTAGTCAGGTTTAGTAGTTAGTCAGTATTATTTATATTATATATTTATATTAGTGTTTCTTAGTTTTGAGGAATTTCTTGACATTTAATACCAACTGGAATGTGTGTGGTAGTTATTTTAACTAAGTTATTTTATAATCCTATTGTGCTCAGGAAATTGGTTTTATAGAGAGAAATCAAACAAAATTAGCTTCTTATATACATCTGCTGAGTTTTACTTTATAGGTTTTTGCAGAAATAGTTAATATTTTCTTTATCTTCATTATTAAGTTTGTTTATTATAGGGTTTCTTTGGTTTGGTTTTTCCACAAAAGAAAAATATGAACTTTTTTCCATGATAATAGTTAAGATTTTCAATTTGCATTCACTGGGCTTCATTTTTCTCGGATAATTCCTCTTCCATTATACATTAATTGTTGTTCTGCTTTTCTTTCTTGAAAAATATGCAGTACAAGTACTCAAGTAACTCATTTTTATCCCCTATCTACATTATATTTTGCCTATTTTCATCTTTGTTTTATCTGTTTATTTGGGGAGGATTTTATTTTCTGGCTCAATTTTCTTCAGCCTCAATTGTGTACTTTATTCACACGGTGTATTTTACTTCCATATTGCATTTTTACCGTCTACCTTATTTATCCTCCTTTTAAAATTTCATCCCGTTTTGCTCAGAAACAAACACTTATTCTTGTACCATTCGAATTATAATTTTCTAGGAGCTCCAGCTGTGCAATCGGTTAGCACGAGGTACTTACACAAATTATAATTTTCTAACATTACTTTAAAAATCTTAATGTTTTCCCCCACTATTTGCTACTAATATGCTTTGAAACTTTATCATTTCTGACTCATCTTGTGTTTTCTAGGAATGCTGCTTCTTGCCAGAAGACCACCTCAAAACTCTCCATTCTGCGGCTCACCATAGACAGTAGCGTCCCAGCCCTGCTGCACTTCTCTCTCCATGGAACCTACATGGACAGCTCCCTGGGGTTGGAGTCTTCATTTTCTAAACTAATTATATATTTTTCCTGTTTATTTCCCAACGTTATGGATATATTCTCACAAATATGCTAAAAATATCTGCATTTATGTAGACTTAAAATATTTTTGTCTGTTTAAAAATATCTTGGGCTTCCCTGGTGGCGCAGTGGTTGGGAGTCCGCCTGCCGATGCGGGGGACATGGGTTCGTGCCCCGGACCGGGAGGATCCCGCATGCTGCGGAGCGGCTGGGCACGTGGGCCGTGGCCGCTGGGCCTGTGCGTCTGGAGCCTGTGCTCCGCGGCGGGAGGGGCAGCGGCGGTGGGAGGCCCGCGTACCACAAAAAAAAAAAAAAAAAAAAAAAAAAAAAAAAAAAAAATCTTTACTTTGTTTATCTTAATTTGTAGCTTGATTCAATAAATTTATAGGGTGAAATAGGGTTTTTCTCCATATTTGAAAAAAATAGAATGGAAGGAAAAAGAATCCTACCCAGACACATATTTTTAAAAGTATCACATGTACATAGAAAGTAACACAAAAGCTTTTACAGTGGAAAATGTTTTAAATAACATGAAAGAGAATGAGAATCACAAAGGTCACAAGAATAGTCAACTAAAAAAACTGAACACTGAAGCATTCTTATAACCAGATATCAAGTGAATTGTGTACTGAGTGCTGAGGTTAGAGGCAGAATTTACATCCCAGTCATAAAAGTTTATAAGTACACTGCATCTTTGTATATAATTTTTTTGTATATAATTTTAAGACAAGATTGAAGTTAATTTCCAAATATAGTCCACATATTACACAGTTGACTATGAAGCTTTGTATAGAGTTAAGAACTAAGAATAGTTCATAAATCCTCTCCTAATCTCTTGGCATTATATATTTTCTCTCTTTAATTCACTGCTCCAATTTAGCATCCCTAGTACCTCCTCTAGCCAAGACCTCTGAACCTTGACTTGGATAACTATAGTCATCATACCGAAAAAATTATTTTAAGCCTGAGTGCTTTCATTGCCTCTGCCCCATTTATCAGTCCTTCTCAGGCTAGTCTCATTTCCTCTAACGTATTTCAAATCACCACAACATGAGCATTTGATTCAGAAAACAAAACCAGTAGTAACCAAAAAACTTGCATAAAATCTAAGCACAGCAGCGAAGTTACAGGCACAGTTACTAAAATATATTGCATGAATTTAGCCCAAATTTCAAAAATTCTTTCAGTAATTTGTTTTGGCATCATTAGCTTTTTGTTCTTTGCCATTTGTCTTATTTTATGCCTAGAGTAGATAATCCATTGACTAAAAATTTAACAAAACCATTTCTGTCAAATGGTCAGTCACTCTAATGACTTGCTTTTGACTGAATTTTTGGAAAAGACTTTTCTCTAATTACAGTGGTTTACTTACTTTCATAATCTTTTCTTGTGTGCGAAGTACAGACAAGAGTACACTGTTGAATACACTTTTTAATGAGCATTCATCAATTTTTGCAAATAAGAATTTGAGGCCTTTCCCTCCCTGTAAAGTTTGATGATATAGCAACCTCCCTAAAAGCATACCTTTTAAAATAATTTGTAATATTTTAGGAACAGAAAATATGCCACTTTCCAGGAATATTAATCTGAAATCTTGCAGTTCAGTCACATCTTAGTCACTATCCCTTCTCTTCCTTCCCAATTATTCCCTTTCTTTCTCTTCAACACCTTCACTTTATTCACAAACTAATCAAATGCAGCTTTTCATCACAAACTTGGGAAACTCAATTTTGAACTGTTTATATAACAGCATTCAAGTTCCTAAGCCTTCAGTCTGTAACTTATAATTATCTGCCTATTCAGAAAGCATTAACTAACATCAAATTCAAAGTCATATACATCATACCTGATTGTCACTCCATCAGGTTAGACTTTTGTATATATAAGCTTCATTTTTGTTGACAGGACTAAAGTGGAATTTAACTTGTAGCTGTACCATCAGTACATTTAAATGTAAATTTACTTTTTCAATGATAAATTTTCAGAACTTAGCCTGAGAATGTGAATCTAATCAAAGTATTTGCGCACACAATTTCCTGTGTAAAACATCATATGACTAATTTAGCAAGTATGCAAAGCTATCAGGTTGTAAACTTCCCTAATCCTATGTCTACTGGGTAAAAACTTTATGTGAAGTAAACTTTGAATAAAAAAAAAAAACCACAGAAACAAATGGATATATGATGCAAATGTTCTGGAGAAAAAATAATTTGATCAATTATTCATATTTATAATATCAACCCCCAAATTATATGAGGCCACCATCAAAAGTCTGTAGCAATTTAAAGAAAAAATGCCTGCATTTATAAATAACATTTTCCAAAAATATTATTAATTTTGGTGGTTGGAAACATCCAAACAAAATAAACTTAGATTCCAGTAATGACTATATATTTAATACAACCTCTGATAATTTGTCATTTAAATTACAGCATACAAATTATTCAAAATTACAAACTACAAGAGAAAATATGACAGTAGTCAATATGTTTCCATACCACGTCCAGAAGATTACTGTATACAAATTTAGAAATAAAATATTGAACACGTCACGTATAGTTTTGTCTTTTGAACATAGGTAATAAATTACTTGGAAAGAATAAACATATAATTTATTAATTCCAGTTTTACACTGAAATTACACATTGTATTTCTATTTTAGTTTAAATATAGACTTGAGCTTTGTCTGTTTAGAATAAAAATAACTAGCAATTTATTCAATTAAATAAAAATAAACAAAGAAACTAAAGAAACTACAAATCTCATTATTTGAAGTCATAATGATCCTTCTAAAACGTTGACTAAGCATTTCTTTAACTTTTGAACAGGTGACTTTTATGACAAAATAATTCACACCTTTTCATTAAAATATTTGACAGTTACAATACATTTTCCAGTTTTTTATAGTTCTATCTAGTATAAAATAGAAGAAAATTAACTCTAATAGTGTTCATTCATTTTCCATAGTTTTTTATAATTAAAATTTAAATTTAGCACACAAATTATGACAGAAAAAGCTCCAAAAAATAATAAAAATCATACTTACCTCTTATCAAGCTCCAGAAAATGATAAAAACCATAAGTACCTCACCTTCTTCCACAGATTTCACACAAGAATTTGTCAGTGATCCTGGTGAACTTATAAACACAACAATCAGTTAATTTTGAATGACCTTAGAAGGAAGATGTGATTAACAGATGTATTTCTTTTTATTGGCTGATTTGTGTTTTACTTTCAATGAAATCAACTAGCTTGTGTGTTAAGTCAAATTTTGCTTGAGGCAACCTATCAGTGTTATTAGGAAACTATTATCCTCCTGGTTTGGTTTTTTTAATGTTTGTTAGCTAGTAAGACTAAGAGGCACCTGGTGTAATAGTCTTGATTGTTTCAAGAGAGGCCACACCAGAAACCAATCCTACTATCAGCTTGATCTTGGAATTCAAGCTTCCGGAACTGTGAGAAAATATATTTCTGTTACATGCTGCAGAGTGTACACACACACTTGAAACCAGTAGGAGTATGATGGATTCCAAAAGAAGCAGTGATTGTTGATTTCATAGCATGTACTCCTTCTATATTTAAAACATACTTGCATTCTTTTTCTAAGCAATATTGTATGCTGAGTCCCAAACACAATTTTTATTTTTAACCATATCATAATTGGCACTAAACTACTTAACCTGCTTCTGAGGTGTGAGTTGCAATAGAACTCCTCCCCAATACTCATCATCCTCTGTCACATTCCTTTCAAAATAACTACGGTCTTTTGAACTAGATGCTGACGCATCCATGTCTTCTGATTTTCATGAGGCTAGTGATCTCACTATGGCATTCAATGATAAGTACGGGTAATACAGGTAAATACTGACAAACATATTGTTGCAAGTTACACACTTACCAACAACTTTGTTGTGCGATGGAAATTCAGTTCTTTGTTTTGGAATAAATATACATTTCTCTTTATCAGCTCACTAACAACAAATGGCTGATTGCAAAATAAAAGAGTGAGCAGGGCTTCCCTGGTGGCGCAGTGGTTGGGAGCCTGCCTGCTGATGCGGCGGGCGCGGGTTCGTGCCCCGGTCCGGGAGGATCCCACGTGCCGCGGAGCGGCTGGGCCCGTGGGCCATGGCCGCTGAGCCTGCGCGTCCGGCGCCTGTGAGAGTGAGCAAACAGGAAAACAAACAAGAAAGTAAAGACACACACCTAAACTGCACAACTGACTGTCACACCAAACGGACAGAAAAGAAAGAATGGAGTACTTCTGTCAAGCTTTCCATAGACCAGAAGGAGTTTGTGGTTCCTAGCTTCCCTTGAGTGCCCTTTGTGTTGCCAGTGAGATCTGCGAACGTAGGGCTGAGGGAGATGGTGGTTATGATGCATCTGAGACGAATCAGAGAGATTCTGGTCATTCCAGCTGGTCTTCCTGTATTAATCACCTGTTAAAGTGAGAACTTCCTACTCACTATCCCTACATTTCATACACTAGTAGGAAGACCATAACAGAAACTGGAAGCAAAAATGGAGGTTTATGGAACAGCATTTATTTTAAGGCAGTTCTTAATAGTAATAATAATAATAGTAGTAGTAAAAGTAATAATTCATTAAAAATGAAAAGTTTGTTAAATGCTGGGACTTGAGACAACAGGACTAGACTGGCACTTCCCTGGACAACTGGAGAAATATGGACATCTTAATAAATGACACTGTATTTTTGCCTGCTGCAAATGGATTCTTTGCATTGAAATCCAACAACTTTAATAGGATATTTCTTTGTGTATGTCATTATAAATTGAATTTCTCTGAAAAGCACTTTGCCTTTCAAATGTTTCTAAAACTTGTTTTAAATTTTAAAAAATTCTTGTAGCACATATGTAAATATTTGTTTTCTTTCATTTAAGTTTTTCTTCTTTGGGAAATACAGTTGTAGGGATGTTGGATCCACTTTTCAGGTACATACATTTGTTTCTCTATATTTCTTTTCATTTTGTTCTTTATTATTCTTCCATTTTGCTGTTACTTTTAAATATTTCTCTTACTATGTTTTCATCAGCATCTTTTTGTCCTTATATTCCTTCGAAATGTTCCTTCATTTGTGTAATAGTTTAATTATTCCTTCCACATCACCTGCACTCTGCTCAGGCATGTGTCATCCATCTTCCTTTCTCTTAAATCATGAATCTCTCCATTAAGATTTTAAATATGAAAAATAGATAGCAATTGTTTTTATTGGCTCAGTAGAATATTTAGGGAGGGAGGAAGCTAGTTATTTAGCATTTGCATTTTCTGTTAATATTCCATTTTTTTCCTCTATATTTGTATGCATATTTTTCTTTTTTCTATTTAATTTCTCTTCTTAGAGGAAGATGGGCATTTTTGTTTTCTGGAAAAGTGATATAGAGTAAGTTTATTCTGTAGTGAACACACAGAATAGTGTTCAAAGTATGTAACTGTTCTCCAAAACTCACTTTTTTTCCAAGTAAATTTGCTTAACTGTTATATCTCACTACCAAATAAAGAAGCTGTGAGTTTTTCACAATAAAAATTTCTTTTGTGCCTCATAGCCACTGAGAAATGTTAATTCATGCAAATGTGGCTTGATAACTGTGTGATTCCACCTAGATCTAGGGAAGCACCTGCTGTTGGCCTTGACATTCCATTCTTGCTGTTACAAATAAGGGATTTAGATTCTGCATCTATATGTATACTATACTATACAGCTTTGATATGTACTTTAACTTACTCTTTTTCTGATCTGAAGTTGTGGAATTTTTCTTTCAGCTTCATACTTTTGACACGTTTTGTTTGGTTTTCACTGCTTTCTGAAACCTTAAAAAAAATCTATTTTGTGTTCATAGTTTTTGTTTTCTTCTAGTTTTCTGAAATAGAATCTGTGCTTTTATTTCTCATTATCATGATTTTTTAGTTTATATTCATAAACAGAAGAGAATGCTGACATTACTTCACAAACTTCTAACTCATGTACCCTTTTTTATTGTTTGTGCATATACTTACCAAAGTTTTTATTCTGTTACATAATTTTTCAAAATATATGTAAAACATGACATTGACATTATGATTTATGGGAATTTATGATTAAATTACTATTTACATAAAAAATTTACATAAGAATCTTGAAACTAACACATGAAACATTTCTCCATAGAAAATAGCAAAGCAATAAACATTTAAACTTACATTTGGCCACTCCTTTCTTTTTTTTCTTTAATGGCACTTAATTGTTTCTTAAAATGTCCCTTGGTCTTATTTAATTTCATCACTAATATTCAGTAGTTTTTAAATTCAACAAAATTTGTGTACATATCTTTTTATTTATTATAATTGACATAAGAAAAAAAAAGATCTAAAATAAAGAGACAGTTCTTGCCATAAAATGTTCTCTATATATATAGGAAGAAAGAGATATCACAACTTCATCGGAGTCATAGGAATAAAAACTTCATCATTTTGTAATAAATTTTAATATACATGTTTACCTTTCCAAAATACTACTTGTGAATAAAAATGAATGCAACTATGTGCATGTATCCTTATTCTTCCTCAAATACATCTTATCTATCTTAAAGATAAACTGGACCAATCTATAACATTATGACTATTCTTTTTTATGAACACTTATATTTATCAGGAAACTTAACTGATGTTATAGTAAAATTTAGTAGTGCTGAAAAATGTGTGAGTTAAGAAAGTCACTTGCATTGTGAATCTAATTTTATTATAAAAATGTTACAACTTGACAAGTATGAGGAGAAACTGGAAACCTCATACAGAGCTGGTAGAATGTGAAGTGGTGCAGTTGCCTTTGCAAATAGTCTGGGATGTTCCTCAACTTCTTAAACATATAATCACCAGCAGTTCTACTTTAAGATATATAGACAAGATAAATGAAAATATACATCTATGCAAAAACTTGCACACAAAATTCATTGCCACATTATTTACGATAGCCAAAAAGTTGACACAATCCAGTGGTTAATCAACTGATGAACTGATTTCAAAGTGGTATATTCATACATTAGAGTATTATTCACCAATAAAAAGAAATGAAGTCCTGACACATGTTATAGCATAAATGAATCTTGAACCCATTATGCTAATAGAAACAAGCCAGTCACAAAAGAACATCTACTATATGATTCTATATGAAATATCCAGAACAGGTAAATCAATAGAGGCAGAAAATAAATTATAGGTTCCCTAGTGCCCATAGAGGTGAGGCTAGGGGGGATTAGTTGGGGATGGAATGTGAGAATGCTAGTGGTTATGCACCTTCTTTTTTGGCAGGGAGGGTATGTTTTAAAATTAAATTTTGATGGCGCTTTCACAAACCTGGTAATTTTCCAAAAGAAAAACCATTCAATTGCACACTTTAATTGGGTGAGTTGCATAATACGTGAATTATATATCAAAAAGATTCTAAAAATATGAGTATTTTCTCTGAGAACCATTTAATTTCAAAATCATTATATTTTATACCTTTACTGATTAGGTAGTATATGAAAGTCTACAGTGAATAAACGCTACTTTGAACATATGGAAGATACTAAAGCATAAGACATTTAATCCAATTCCCAGTTAAACTGATATAGATTAAAATAAAAATTCTGGCACATTCTGCAGCAATCTTTAATAGATGAGCTCTCTAATGCTGAATTTATACTAACATTGTAGAAACATTATTCACGAGTTTTATTATAAAATGCTACCCAACTATTGTACATCTAGAATTAGATATTGAATGATACAAAACTGATATTTAAATTAATTTTAAAAAATACAACCAGTCCTCGAAAAGATTAGAACCATCATTTCCGACAGCTATTCACTGACAAAACTCCAAATAGGTTTGATTTTTATTTGGCTATTAACTCATGCATAGTTAGCTAACCACACACACACAAAGTCAACAATGCAATTTGAGAAGTCTCGCCATTGATAATTGAGACTTGTCTCATATTGATTCAGGAAGTACTTTGGCTTATAATTTAACATTTTCAGCTTGATGTAATAAAATAAGCATCCAATAAACTGTTCACCTACACAGAGAGCCATGCTACTTCAATTACACTCAAGTTGATTGAGGCCAATTTAATGGTAATTAGTAATTTACAAGGTCAAGAGGCTCACACTTCTCTAACTCCATGCTGATTAAATGGTCACAGCTCACATGTGGATAAGAATACCAAGTGAAGTAAACATATGAGAATCATGGTTTGTTTGTTTTTTTTTTTTTTTTTTGGTGGTATGCGGGCCTCCCTCTGTTGCGGCCTCTCCCGTTGCGGAGCACAGGCTCCGGACGCGCAGGCTCAGCGGCCACGGCTCACGGGCCCAGCCGCTCCGCGGCATGTGGGATCCTCCCAGACCGGGGCGCGAACCCGGTTCCCCTGCATCGGCAGGCGGACGCGCAACCACTGCGCCACCAGGGAAGCCCTGAGAACCATGTTTAAAAGGGATTAGTATTTTATGTATCTAAATAAATAATCCCCAAATTAAAATCAGCTATTTTTCATAATATTCAAGGATTTGTTTTTGCTATTGACACATTTTACATTTATAATCGTTTCTAAACACAAATACAAAACATCTGTGATTTATTTCCATATCTTTAGTTCATTTTCAGTCCTTACATAACTCTGCTCTTAGGTTTGGTACCAGGTTTCTCTTTTGAGAGCAGTGAAGTCATGTGACTTTTTCTTGTGTAGATGTTTTCTTAATTATAAAAATCTTTATTTTTGACTTCATCACTAAATTACCCAAAGGCCAAAATGTATTTATAGGTAAACACTTTTCAAAGTATTGCACATAACTCAGATATCTTAAAAATGAATGAGTATTACAAAATAAAACAAGAAGTAATTGTAGAAATAGAAACTAGCTTTCTTTATTCCCTTTTATATTAGAGTAAATATTAAATATGTAGTATACTTTTGTAAAACAAAATAGTCTCTCTTTTCTTCTCTCATATGTATAGCATACATATATACCATACTCACATACACATACATCATACCTCTCATAATATTAGAAATCATTCAGTATAATTCATTAAAATTATATATATCATCCAGCATGTTTTAATGACAAAATGCATACTTACTTTAATTTCACTGACAAAATATTTTGCATTGCGTTATCAAAAATATTGATAGTGAGATAACAGTACCTTTCATTTGGAAAAAAGGGACATAAACAGGTGCAAAATGCTTGAACATAAAACTTTCCTTTGGGTGGTATAACATATTTAAAGTACGTTCTAATTATTTCTGAAGGATTAAGTAGGTTGCATTGATCTATAGCTTTGAATGACATTTGAGGCTGATTTTGCTAATTAGAAATTTATTTTTTTTTACATGTCTCACAAAAAAAAATGCTTAATGTAGAAGACTGACTCTGATATGAATGATTTTATGAATATAAAACATTTAGATATTTCCTTAGGCCAATACTACATTTATAAGCCATTTATAAATTCATCATACCTTGAGATCAAAATTAGCACAGCCTTGTTAATGCTTAGAAAACTTTTCTTAAAGTTGTTTAATTCATCATTTCGATCAAAAGACTAAAATTTTATCTGAAATTCCTTGAGCATGAGATGAATATTTGAATTCAGATCTGCTGTCCTTTTCTTCACAAACTTGAAGAAACTTTGGGCAGGAGATTCAGATGTGAATAGAAAATGCAACTGTAAGAGGGAAAATATTCAAGCTTTATATAGGAAATACTGAAATATTTCAAGTTGCTTCCATGAGCATTTTATTTGAATATTCTTTTCCAGGTGAAAGAGGGGCATTCAAATTACTCTAGTTAGAAATAAATGGAAAGTTTGAAAAAAATATGTATTTTCTATCTCAGCATATTCTTATCAAAGAAAAACAAAACAAATACAAACTTCACAAAAAGAATAAATATTCCACACCTACTTTTCTGCTTTATTTCCTAGAAAACAAATTTCTACAATAGTACTACAGTTCTTAGAAATAAAGACACTATTCCAAAAGAAAAAATTGTTCTTTAATATTTTCCTGTGATTCAACAAAATAGAGAAAAGAGAAGTTAGAAAATGTCTTAAAATAGTGTCAGAATGGAAGCATTCTTCTAAACTGATTTCAACTCATTTTTCCTTTGCATGTTTTATGATTAAGCATTGAGAGGCAGCTTTAAAAAAATTTGTTTTAACAGCACTGGAAGATAAAAGTGTGCATTTAATTGTTTTCTTCTTTTTCTCACTAAACCCAAAGACTTCACCAGCTCAGATTTTCAATGGTTATTACTTCAATTTAATTTGAACCATTTTTCATACCAGTATGTATGATAAAGTACACAGAAACCTGTTTAAATGAGTATTTGATGAAATAAGAGCTTTTAAAAGAGCAATAATCTCTACACACCATCTTTAGAAATGGTCTGTACATAATCATTCTTAAAGAAATGAACACATTACCCAATGGCCAGTTGTTAGTTTGAACATATTGCAAGTTACAACATGTAGTATATTATGAACAATGAGCTGAAAGCAGTGAAATCTAATCACATTTGTTAGAATCTGTTTGCATGTGTCATAAGAGTTCTCAATCACATGCTACAATGTGACAATTGGAACACAAATGCTGTGAGTCCCAAGGCATTATATCATAAAAACATACCACTAACAAGGGGAATGACACTGATAAGAGAATGAAAGGACAAACCACAGATTGGGAGTAAATATTTACAAATCAAAATCTGATAAAGGACCTTTATATAGAACAGGTAAAGAAATTTCCAACTCTGTTAACAAGAAAGGAAATATCCAACAAATAAACTCGGAAAGCATTTGAACACACACTTCACCAAAAATACCAAAAATGAATTCTTCTTACATACCACAAAATGGATGTATTTCAAAATAATTATGATGCATAAAAGGCAGACAAAAAATTTACTTATTATATGATGCCATTTATATTGAACTCTTTTACATGCAAATTAATTTATATTGCCAGAAATTTAATCAGTAGTTGTTTAGAGAAGAAGGTATTACAAAGAGGCATGAAGAAACTTTTGGGGAGAAGAGAGATATGCACACTATCTTGATTGCGGTGATGGTTTCACAGGTATATGCCTATGTCTAAATTTTCAGAACAAACCATTTAACTACTTGCAATTTTATTTTATGTAATTATATATCAATAAACATGCAATAATTTTTTGAAAATACAAATTTAAAGTTTAACAAGTTTTTCTTTGTGGGAATTTTTAGAACTTATATGTTTTGGAAATGCTATGTACTTTTAGAGTTGATATGTATCAATATGAATAGCAAATCTTTAAGCAGATGACTATTACATAGATTATTTTCCAAGCAATACTAAAATTATTTTTTATTCATGAAATATTTCACCGGACTGCATTCTTGGAACTGTGGAAAACACTATATAGCAATGGTACCAAATATCACTATTAGTCTTCTAGTGCCATATAGCAGCTAAAACGGACACCAAGGGATGATCGACTCTGCACCAGATCCCATTCGACAGTGCAGTGGAAAGGGAAAAATTAACCTGACTAGAGATTATATTTTTAGCTCCCTTAGTTGGAGTCATAGTACAAGTTCTTGCAATTGGTGTGTAAGCAGAAGAGATGTGTATCTTATCCATGAAAAAGTGGTTAGTAAGTATCTTTTCTCCACGTTTTCTTTCCCAATCTCTTGGCTGAAAGAGAAGGCCTCTGGGACCCTAGAACATGACAAAGTCTTAATCTATGAATTGTTAAGTCTTAACTTGAGTGAGAAATGAGTGAGAAATAAATTCTCTAAAGATTTGGAGTTAGCTACAGCTATGAATACTACCATATACAATATAAACATTTGATCAATGAAATTATGTAGTGCTCACTGCTCAACTTCTCTTGATCCTTGGGGGAATTTCGTAAAGGCTCTGTTACCAAACACTGCTATGCAAGATACTTTTCACCCTACATACTTTGTGTACCTCATTTTCCTCAGTATTCAATATTAGACTTTAAAAGATAAAAAATGTGATATGCATCCCCCAATAAGTTTTGCTAGCTTAAATTCAAATCAAATAATTCCTTTATTTATAGCCATCATGAAAAGATAAATTGAACTCAAATCCAGCTTGATTATGTCATTATTTTTGACATTGATTTTATACCTTTCATCAAATGCCCCTCAAAGCTATCTAGACTAAGATATATCTTTAACCAAATACACGTTGTGCAAGACATCCATTACAATAATATTTCAGTTAGCAACATAAATGGTAATCTATGTTTTAATATGGTCCTGAATATTTTCCTGGAAAAAGTTTTTTATTTTGCATTATGGAATAACTCAATTCACCATTAATGAAAGTTTGATAATTGTTGATTCAATATTTGTTTCTGTAATTGTTAGGAGACAATGTTCATAATGAGGTTTTAGGAATTATATGTTTGTAAATATAAATAAATGTTCCATTCATAAATTTGAATTCTTGTACTCCAAGTTCTCACCATACTATACAACTTGAACTCTAAGGCCAAATTTCTATTAATTTTCAAAGAAAACACATGTTAATTTTACTTTTGGTAAATATAATACTGTTAAGTTCATATTCTGAAGCCCAAATTAAAACTGACACATATAGAAATAATTTTGAAAGGGACTATTCTTTTTAAAAATTCATACTTGTTTTAAAGATGTCAGACATAGTTCAATTGTTAAAAAAGACATATAAGATCTAAAATGACAATGCTTAAAAATCTGATGTTATTGCAGGAAAAAGGCACAATGTAGCAAAGACCAAAGGCTGCCTCAAGCAAAGGATGCAGAGGCCACAGTTGAGCTCCCTCTGTAAAGGCTATGCTCAGGCAAGACTCCCATTTTGGATCAGAAACCACCACCAAGTGTATGCACTGAACACCTCAGAATCAAGAAGCCCAACATGGAGTATTTGACGTTTATCTGATACATGAATACTCTCAAGAGCCTCATTTACATTGTTCTCAGATCTCCCCTTCTGTTTATTTCAACCCAATCAAAATTCCAAAAGACACACTCAGTATAACCTACAATTGAAAGCAGAGAACTTTAACAGATCTCTCTTCATGGTACAAACATTATGCCCATATATTGTTATAGGAAAACCAACACAATAATGGACTTAAACGCTTGACCTTCTTGTGGGATAAATTCTAGATTCTTTAAATTGGTAAATCAGTCCATTCACAGTCTGAATCCAGTCTTTTTTTCTACAAACGCAAATTCAGATCCAAACAAATTAAAATTTTCATCACTGTATTATCAAATCTGTAATTCAGCAAAAGAAACATTTTGTCCTTCACATGAGCCACACAGAGGATTGTTCACCTCATGGACTCCTACTTACTCTTAAATGGGCACGTCTAATGTCAACTCCTTTAATTCCTCCCTAAGTGTCCCTGCATTTCTAGAAGGACCTGGAATGTAATCACTGTAACTTGCAACACAGTGAGATAACAAACCTTATTCAGGTAGTAGTAGTTCTAAAAAGTTCATGATTCCCCTGACCTGTATTAGGACTTAGAAATCTTCGTTTTAAATGTATACTCTTAGATTCTTGCAGATTTAGAACAAAAAAACTTAAAATTTGTATGGAGGACTTCCCTGGTGGCGCAGTGGTTGCGCGTCCACCTGCCGATGCAGGGGAACCGGGTTCGCGCCCCGGTCTGGGAGGATCCCGCGTGCCGCGGAGCGGCTGGGCCCGTGGGCTGTGGCCGCTGGGCCTGCGCGTCCGGAGCCTGTGCTCCGCAACGGGAGAGGCCGCAGCAGGGGGCGGCCCGCATACCACAAAAAAAAAAAAAAAAAAAAAAAAAAAAATTTGTATGGAAACACAAAAGACCCCGAATAGCCAAAGCAATCTTGAGAAAGAAAAAATAGAGCTGGAAGAATCAGGCTCCCTGACTTCAGACTATATTATAAAGATACATTAATCAAAACATTATGCTACTGGCACAAAGACAGACTTATTGATCAGTAGAACAGGATAGAAAGCCCAGAAATAAACCCATGCACCTACAGTCAATTAATCTACAACAAAGGAGACGAGAATATATAATAGAGAAAATACAGCCTCTTCGATAGTGGTGCTGGGAAAAGTGGACAGCTACATGTAAAAGAATGAAATTAGAACATTCTCTGACACCATACACAAAAATAAATCCAAAATGGATTAAAGACCTAAATGTAAGGCAGGATACTATAAAACTCTTTGAGGAATAGATAGGCAGAACACTGTTTGACATAAATCACAGCAATATCTTTTTGGATCCACCCCCCAGAATAATGAAAATAAAACCAAAAATAAACAGATGGAACCTAATGAAACTTAAAAGCTTTTGCACGGCAAAGAAAACCATAAACAAAAAGAAAAGACAATCTGCAGAATGGGAGAAAATATTTGCAAATGGTGCAAATGACAAGGGATTAATCTCTAAAATATACAAACAGTTCCTGCAGGTCAATATCAAAAAAACAAATAACCCAATCAAAAAATGGGCAGAAGATCTAAAAGGACATTTCTTCAAAGAAGACATAGAGCTGGCCAAAAAGCACATGAAAAGATGCTCCCCATTGCTAGTTATCAGAGAAATACAAATCAAAACTACAATGAGGTACCACCTCACACCAGTCGGAATGGCCATCATCAAAAAGTACACAAGTAGGGGCTTCCCTGGTGGCGCAGCAGTTGCGCGTCCGCCTGCCGATGCAGGGGAACCGGGTTCGCGCCCCGGTCTGGGAGGATCCCACATGCCGCGGAG
>NC_041214.2:116474036-116483836 GCF_002837175.3 Physeter macrocephalus | reverse complement strand
GAGGTTCCTTAAAAAACTAAAAATAGAGCTACCATATAATCCAGCAATCCCACTACTGGGCATATACCTGGAGAAAACCATACTTCGAAAAAATTCATGCACCCCAATGTTCATCACAGTGCTATTTACAATAGCCAAAACATGAAAGCAACCTAAACACCCATCAACAGATGAATGGATAAAGAAGATGTGGTACATGTATACAATAGAATATTACTCTGCTATAAAAAAGAATGAAATAATTTGATTTGCAGCAACATGGATGGACCTAGAGATTATCACACTAAGTGAAGTCAGAGAAAGACAAATATCATATGATATCACTTATATGTGGAATCTAAAAAAATAATACAAATGAACTTATTTACAAAACAGAAACAGATTCACAGACTTAGAAAAAAAACTTATGGTTACCAAAGGGGAAAAGTTGGGATTCACATATACACTATACTATATGTAAAATAGATAATCAACAGGACCTACTGTATAGCACAGGAAACTCTACTCAGTACTCTGTGATAACCTATATGGGAAAGGAATCTGAAAAAGAATAGATATATCTATATGGATAACTGAATCACTTTGCTGTACACCTGAAACTATCACAACATTTTAAATCAACTATACTCCCATATAAAATAAAAATTTAAAAAATATTTCTTTCGCTTTTAAAAAATTTTTGTTTGTGTTTTTCTGCTGAATATTTTAAGAAACATTATTCTAAGTAGGGTTCCTTAAGAATTAGTATTTGGGTACTAAAAACCTTAAAGGGAAATTTTCAGTAAGTGTTCACATATTCTAGAAATCTAACTAAAACAACATATATAAGAAACTTTAATTAGTAATTCCAGAAGGACTGGTAATATGTTAGGTGTATTCTTTTTGTTAATACATATTTTATAGCTCATTCTTAATTTACTTATGAAAATAATATTGAATAAAGTATATGTTATGTGCAATATTCACTGGCACACATTTCAAATTCCCAGATACTAAGAAATTGTCAATCTGGCTAGACTTCTCACCTGGTTCAATATGGATGTCTCTTCTTTTCTTTCTTCAGGATGTGATGATCCTGTCTTCCTGTATGAGCCACTCTTTTGTATTATCTTTCACAGCTGGAGAAGTATTTACTGTTTTCCATTTCACTTCCAATTTTGTTTGCAACATAGCCAAGGTGAATAAATGTAGTTCATGTGAATGAACAAATTTAAAATAAAATAAAATAACTATGAAGTGATTATCTGATTTGTATAAGAATATACCAGACATTTTTAAAATTAAAATATACAATTGATGACTTCTCACTCTTCATCTGTATATTATTCGATTATGCTTTCATTGTTCAAAGCTTTCTCTGGTACTATTCTTTTAGCCTTGATTTAAAAATCTGTTACATATTTGTTTGGAACACCCTGAATAAGTATTCAGACCTTGAGTGTAGGGAAACTCTTTAAAAATTATTTGATCCAAAAACTTCAAAAAGTCATTTGATCCAAGGGCAGTGTGACTCTGGGTGACTCAGTTTACCAGTTTGTTAGTGATTTATGCATGTTATTATTTAGCACACTGTATTAGTTTCTTGGACTGTTGTAACAAATTACTACAAACAGAGTGACTTAAAACAACAGAAATTTATTACTTCAAAGTTCTGGAGGCCAGAAGTCCGAAATTAAGATGTCAGCAGGGCGATACTCCTGAAGGCTCAAGGGGAGAATCTTTCCTTGCATTTTCCGGCTTCTGGTGTTTCCAAGCATTCCTTAGCTTGTGGTAACAGAACTCTGATCTCTGCCTCTTTATTCACAAGACCTCTGTGTCTCTGTTTCTCAGATTTCTCCCTGCCTTTTCTTATAATGACATCTATCATTGGATTCAGGGCCTACCCTAAATGTGGGATGAACTCATCTTGAGATCCTTAACTTATTACATGTGCAAAGACTCCCCTTTTTTTTTTTTTCCGGTACGCGGGCCTCTCACCGTTGCGGTCTCTCCCGTTGCAGAGCACAGGCTCCGGACGCGCAGGCCCAGCGGCCATGACTCACGGGCCCAGCCGCTCTGCGGCATGTGGGATCCTCCCGGACCGGGGCACGAACCCGCGTCCCCCGCATCGGCAGGCGGACTCTCAACCACTGCGCCACCAGGGAAGCCCCTAGACTCCCCTTTTTTGAATAAAGTCACAATTCCCAGGGATTAGGACTTGAGCATATCTTTTCAGAGGCCACTATTCAATCCATACCCATACCAAAACCTTTCTGAAGGTAATTATTATGAAGGGTTCCTGAAATAGTTTCAATAATAATTATCTGATTAATTGAAGTAAATAGCCTCCTGAGAAACTATATTGTCTCTTTCTCTCATTCTCCCCACTCCACCAGCCACACACACTTTATTCTGGTATATTATTTTAAGAAACAGATTAATCCCATTACTTTAGTTTCACCTCACAGATATCATTAACTTTATTTTCTAACTTCACTAATTATCATGGAAATAACAATTAAAAGATACAAGTATTTTAAAAGAACCAGAAAGAAATCTGTATGGCCATGGTAGACAAAAGCAGAAATGCCTAAACTTTTTATAATGACATAATTCTTCCATATTTTCTTTTATGTTCATATCACCTCTAAAGGAGGGAGAGCAGGTATTTATAGCTTCTTTTCATAGATAAGACATTTAAGTTCATAAGATCATAGTTTTAGACGATCAGAAGGCTGATGGGGTAGAAAGCATAAACAAGATCCATGATCTTGACTTCAAGCATGATCTCTTCACGAGCAGACAGAATTTGGAGACACTGCTTATTCAGTCTTAACTTCTTTCATCCCCACTCCAAACTTCGTGTTGGGTCAATCCATTTCTATCTCAAAGATATTGTCTTTTCCTGAAAAACTACTTCCCTCTTCCCACTCATACTCAGAAGGTATGCTGTGCCTGAGCATCCTGAATAAATACATTCTCCAGGTTTGGAATTTTCCATCTTTAAAAACTGCAGTCTCTCCAAACACAAACACTACTGTGAGATATTTCAAGCTTAATCCTAAAAGGGACAGGTGGTTCCAACAAATGAGGTGAGATTCCAAAATAAAGAGAGGAAGTATGGGTGGTTGGAGAGGGAGCAATTTCTCAAAAAATGATACCACTGATACATGTTCCATGGTAATCTTTTAAAAAAATTCTTTCGGTAATGTAAGTACTTTTTTGCTATCCAATCTAAATATGTTTATTTATGGCTCTTTTTAAAGTTATTTGGATGTAATACAAATAAAGAAACATATATCTGTGAGTGTGTATGTGTGTGTGTGTAAAGTGATGCATATATTAGCGATATTGATACAGGAAGCTATTCGCTACCTGTTTGTTATGAGAATTCTCAACGGAAAGAAAACAGCTTATATTTAATTAAAATAAGACTTATACTTACTTGCAGATTTATAGTTTTGGAGAACTTATGAAGATTTTCACTTTGACATTCAATTACTCACATGGAAATAGTAGCATATGCAGTTTGGAGAGAGAGACACACACAGACAGGCAGAGAGAGACAGAAAGAGACATCAAGTTGATCATTCTCCTTAATATTTTAAGGAACATTTTGCTATCTCCTATTTCCAGAAATACCACACTATGCTGAGCATTACATTTTATCCTCTGTCTGCTGGATTCAATTCAACAAACGCTAACAAAGTCTAATGATTTAAATAAAAGCATATTTTAATTAAAAACTAATAGACAAACAATTTATTACTACATAAATAAGAGTTTAAGTTGTATCCCTTAAATGACTGTTATGTCATTTAGGTAGACCTGAGTATTTTACTAAAGGGAAATGATATTTACTGGAAGATACTTATATGACAAATTAAACCTGTCTCTCATAGATCACATTTAAATTTAAATGTTGACTTCCTGAAACATATATTATTTTGTATAAATGGAGTATAAACAGCTCTTTGATTGAACTAGTTTACTAAATTAAATCAAGGCAAGATGTGAAGGGTGTCAGAAAATGCTAACTTCTTGAATTAAATATTTAGAAATTATGTGCTAATCTAATACTATCATAAATTAAATAGATAAATGTAAGCAATACTATTTTCTCTGACCAAATCTGATATTGAAGTTTTTATGTAAATTATTGAAAAATAATGTACAAAATCTTAGCCAGCATGTGTAGCATAGCTTTTGTAGCAGAATACATGACAGAGATTTAGTTAATAGTAAGATGGACCTTTTTTATATAATTTGAAAAAAAACCTTTTTAAATGCAAAAATAATTCATAATAGAAAATACTAGAGAACAATAATATAAAGCTTTATGTAAATGGGCTTAGTCATAATATATTTCTTCAAATAAGGAGTGAAATGGAGACACTGACAGAGTCATAGACTGAATTTCCCTTAGAATATGTAAAAGGCTTTACAGAGCAGAAGCTATATAATGCATATGTAAATGTAAAACTGATGAAAATTTTACATATGAAACAACATATACTATTAAATTGGAATTATGTGAAGTTGAAAGACATAATTCCAAATGCTGTAAATAAGTTGTCAGCTGAGTCCTGAACTATTGATATAAAAATAAATCAATGACCTGGAATTGAAATCTGAATTTTCTTACATTATTTTAGATAAAAATATCCACCAACACTTCCGTTTTTAGTGCCTTTTATCATCTTTTAGAGTAGACTGACATACACAAATCAATCTTTATGATGTTTACAGGATGCACATTTTAAATTAAGGACACAGAAATGTTGAAAATAAAAATATGAAAAAAGATATTCTTTGAAAACACAGACTAAGGGATATAAGACAAAGATAAGGCAAGAGTTTTATAAGAAAGAAGAGAGGACATTATGGAATAGTAAAAGGATAAATTCACCATAAAGATATAAGAATCCTAAAGTTTATGGACATATAGATAACTTCAATTTTTACAACAAGAAGTTGATAAATCAACAAGTCTACACTCATACTTCAAATATTGAGCACCTTTAGAGATGTATCACCACTCTGAATATGTTTTAAGAATTAAAATTACATGTGTTGGTTGTCTAAAAACTATTTCATTAAATTAGAGCAGAATAATAGTATAAAGATAACTAGAAAATCCCCAAGTGTTTGAAAAGTATTCAGAACTTTTCTAAATAACAAGTGGGTCAAGAAGTAAATTATAATGCATCATATAACTTATTATAATCTGAATGATAATGAAAATATAGTTATTGAAAATTGTAGAATGTCTCTAAAACATGTTAGAAGTAAATTATATTAACTCTGAATATACATATTAGAAAATAAAAATGTTGAAAATCACTTACTTAAACTTCCAACAAAAAAGCTAAAGACTGGGGGGGGGATAGGGAGGTTGGGAGGGAGAAGCAAGAGGGAGGAGAAATGGGGGTATATGTATATGTATAGCTGATTCACTTTGTTATACAGCAGAAACTAACACACCATTGTAAAGCAATTATACTCCAATAAAGATGTTAAAAAAAATAAAAATACAATTAAAAAAAAAGCTAAAGAAGAAAAGAAGAGCAGATTAAAACCAAAGAAAAGAGGAGACAAACAATAAAAATAAGAGCAGAAATCAATAAATATAAGCACAACCACAAAATAAAGAAAATCATAAAGACAAAATTGATTTTTGAAAAAGAACAATAAAATTGATAAATAGTAAGACTGATTAATAGAGATGTCAATAATGCAAATTATTAATATCTGTAGTGAAAGAGGTGTAATTACTCCATATTTTACAAACATTATATAGGAAATAAGAGTATATTATAAAGAAATTTAGGTCAAAAATTTTTTTAAATATATGAAATGGAAAATAACTTGAAATTTACAACTTATAAACATTAATACAAGAAGATATAGACAATCTGAATAATTCTGTATCTGTTGAAAAACTTGAATTCATAATTAAAAACCTTCCCAACAAAAATATTCTGGGCCAGATAGGTTTACAGGTGTATTCTTCCAAACAATTAAAGAAAAAATACCACTGAATACATCAAGTCTCCCAGAGAACATGAAGAGAGATCACTTTTCAATTCCTTGTATAATATTTGGCTAGTCTCATGAATCTGACAGCAACATTTGCCACCACATTTCAAGAAAATAAAATTTTATATATACTGATATCTTTTATGAATTCAGAGACAAAAATTCTAAACAAAATATTAACAAATTTAATCCAGAGATAACTAAAGGGGGTAATACATCAAGACTGTGTGAAATTTATTCCAGGAATGCATGGTTGGTTCAAAAATTTGAAAACTAGGCAAAGTTTTCACATTTACCACATAAACAAAATAAGTGGAAAATCAATGTAATAATCTCAATATATTATAAAATTATTTTTAAAAATGAACATACATTCATGTAAAAAGAATAACTATCAACAAACTAGAGATAGAGAGAAAATATTTTTAAAAAATTATCCTCAAAAACCAATAACTAACACTTAATAATGAAATATTAATATTCTTCCCTCTAAAACTGGGAAAAAGGATATCTTTTATCAATGGTTCAATTCATAGGTGTACTGGTTATCTTTCGCAGTGTAATAAGGGAAAAAATGTCCTAGCAAGTCTTAAGGTTGATAAAAGAAAAAAAAGCACTTATAATTACATGATTAGGTTTAAAGAAACTTTAAAGAAACAATAAATTATTAGAAAAACACATGAATTTAGAAAATTTGCTGAACAGAGTCCACCGTAGAGAAAACAGTTATATTTCTATATACCAATAACAAACAATATTAAATTAGAAAAAAGATAACAGTGCTGTCAAAAAGACCAAATACTTGGAATAAATCTATTGAAAAACACCAAGGATCTCTCTAGTAAAAATGGTGTATATTACCAAGAGAAAGTAAAGAAAACCTTGATAGATGCAGGGAAACACTATGTTCAATGTGGTTCTGTATTCTTAGGATTAAAATTCTCCATTCATGGTAAATTCAATTCAACATAAGGGTATTTTTGTGGATATTGACACAGTGATCCAATCATATATGTATATATACAGACATATGCATATATTAATATATATATGAATATATAAATGCAAAGAAGCTAGAACACTCAAGCAATTTTGAAGAAAAAGAAGTAGAAAGAATTTTCTTTACATAAAATTTTATCTTATATAAAATTTACTATAATTCTACACTGACTAAGACAGTATGGCACTGGGGCTTGATATGAAAACAGATCATGATAACAGAATAAATAATTCTGAAACACTTAGCTTTTCAGTCAATTCATTATAACAACTTTCCTACTGCAATTTGTGAGGAAAGGGTCAGGGTCAACAAATGATATTGGGTAACCTGGATATCCATGTGAAAAAAAAGTCAGTGTTGACACCTACCGAATATTACAGACAAAAATTAGTTCAAGATGAATTATGGATCTAAATGTAAATTTTTAAAGTACATATAAAAATACATATGGATAGATAGATGATAGATATAGATAGATAGATAGATGATTGATAGATCTCCAGCTTTTCTATTGCTTCACATATGCCCTACAGAACTGCACATGCAAATTTATTAAAAGACATATAACAGAATGTCCATAAATATATGATTAGTAATAGACCCAAACTGAATACAGGCCAAAGACCAAACATTGATTTAGAGCAGAATGGATTAATAACTTGTGATATATTGATAGAATATGTCAGATATAAAAGAGCACATGCTATATGACTCAATTTATATGATGTTCAAGATAAAAATTATATTTTCAGATAAAACTAAACTGTAATGATAGGTTTTATATTTTATATGGTAAAGTTTTAAATGAAAAAGGTCTGTTACTTGGTGAATACTTAATGGAAAATAACTGTTTTGATAAGCCAGTGGTTCTGACAAGAAACAAATATTATGGTTTGATTTAAGATGATTTTATTGCTATTTTATAAACTAACATGTAAACTTTTATAAACTCATATTATAATGTCTTAAATGTGAATTACTCAGTCAAAACACAAGATAATCTTTAGAATTTTATTTTCTCCAGGATGACACCTATGTGATAGCTCTTTTAAAATTTTACTGTTATATATAAACTAATTTCAAAATGAAAGGAAAAATATATTTTTACTTCAAATATTTCATTAAAATTACTTTAACAGAACATTTGTTTATAGCTATTCTTTTATACATTTCCTTTCATTTGCATAGTTTTGTATAGGGTCTAATTTTTTTAATTTATGATATATATTTACATACACCCATATAGTCAGGGCTTTCAGTGCATCAGATTGATGCAGACATTTTCTTGATTTCGCACTTATTTTTGTTATTGTTGACATAGTAATATTTGAATTTTATGCATGGCTAGATTTTATTATTAGGTGATAAGAATCTTTGTCTAGTTCTATCCCGTTTTGAAAGCAATTTTCAAGCACTCATGAAAGTTCTAATTCCTTGCAAATTAATAGGCAAAGGAAATTGTTTTTTCATACTCTTGGTTGTACTTGACCAGATTCAAAGCAAGTGAACATATAGCAACAAAATTCTGTAGGCAAGAGAAAAGCCAAGATAGGACACAGAGGAATATAAAACATTAAATCCAAGGGCAGCCAAAAGGTCCAGTGAACAATATTCACAGAACCTCAAGTTTTAAATGCTGATGGATGAGTAAGCATGCCTTCATGATCTGTGCACAGCAATGGGAACTTCCAAGTCAAATATAATGGCTAAATTCTGACTGAAAATAAATATTTGCTTCATTGTCCTTTGTCCATTTATAGAAATTTGTCCTGTGCTAAGCATATATTATAGGCAACTTCCAATTTGGGAGAGATAGAATAAACCAATATTAAATAAACTTTAAGAAGCCAGGACAGTGAGGGTGTGGAGAGAAATCCACTGTATTTAACAATCTTTGGGAAGACAAAGGAAAACTAAACTTTAAGGCCTACACAGACATTCAGTGGTTACCACAGGGTGCATTGACAGATAAAAAAAGTAACTTAATAGCTCTCTGACTGTTGGACATTAAGTTCTTGATAAAATCTCTCCCTGAAAAAATTGGCAAAGGAATTAAGTTGGGGGTCGCAAATACCAGAATAAAAGCAAAGGTAGGGAAGAGTTAAGGAGAATTAAAAAACAGCATCTAACTGAATAATGGTCAATCAGATATCTTCAGGAATTGACTGTCTTTTTTTTTCACTATTAGTTTTATTCTCTTGATTTTTTTGCATGTTATTTTTTTATGATATCTGGCCACTGTGTGTATAAGAATTGTAAAACTTCCAGATAATGAAATCTCATACCTGAGAGTATGTTAGGAAAATGGAATGAGATGCTAAGCAACTCATCCAACCAAGGGTTGGGAGCAATCAGAGATATGTTATAATTTATTAATATACAATGTAAATCTTAATCAGCCTGGTTTCTGAGCTACTACCCTTTCAGAGTTTTGATTGAGAGCCCTGTGGGTCTTTTATCCTCATAATTGAAAGACCACAGGCAGGAACTTCCCAGGTGGTGCAGTGGATAAGACTTTGTGCTCCCAGTGCAGGGGGGCCAGTTTCGATCCCTGGTCAGGAAACTAGATCCCACATGCATGCTGCAACTAAGGAGCCGGCCTGGGGCAACTAAGACCTGGCACAACCAAATTAAAAAAAAAAAAAGGCTGAGGGCAATTAAGTTCTTCGCTTCAGAGGTTTTTTTGTTTTGTTTTTTTCCCCTTGTTTTATTTATGATTAAATGGCATACTTTATTTTATTTTTTATTTTTATAACATTGTTATTGGAGTATAATTGCTTTA
>NC_041214.2:116473238-116473851 GCF_002837175.3 Physeter macrocephalus | reverse complement strand
TATGGTAGTTCTATTTTTAGTTTTTTAAGGAACCTCCATACTGTTCTCCATAGTGGCTGTATCAATTTACATTCCCACCAACAGTGCAGGAGGGTACCTGTTTCTCCACACCATCTCCAATATTTATTGTTGGTAGATTTTTTTGATGATGGCCATTTTTACTGGTGTGAGGTGATACCTCACTGTAATTTTGATTTGCATTTCTCTAATTACGCATCTGCTTCCCACCAGCTATCAGTTTTATATTTGGTAGTATATATATGTCCATGCCGCTCTCTCACTTCATCCCAACTTACCCTTCCCAATCCCCGTGTCCTCAAGCCCATTCTCTACATCTGCATCTTTATTCCTGTCCTGCCCCTAGGTTCTTCAGAACCTTTTTTTTTTTTTTTTAGATTCCATACATATGTGTTAGCATATGGTATTTCTTTTTCTTTTTCTAACTTACTTCACTCTGTATGACAGATTCTAGGTCCAACCACCTCACTACAAATAACTCAATTTAGTTTCTTTTCATGGCTCAGTAACTTTCCATTGTATACATGTGCCACATCTTCTTTATCCATTCATCTGTTGATGGACATTTAGGTTGCTTCCATATCCTGGCTATTGT
>NC_041214.2:116472391-116473048 GCF_002837175.3 Physeter macrocephalus | reverse complement strand
TTGAAGAAATGCCTATTTAGGTCTTCTGCCCATTTTTGGATTGGGCTGTTTGTTTTTTTGATACTGAGTTGCATGAGCTGCTGGTAAATTTTGGAGATTAATCCTTTGTCAATTGCTTCATTTGCAAGTATTTTCTCCCATTATGAGGGTTGTCTTTTCATCTTGTTTATGGTTTCCTTTGCGGTGCAAAAGCTTTCAAGTTTTATTAGGTCCCATTTGTTTATTTATATTTTAATTTCCATTTCTCTAGGAGGTGGGTCAAAAAGGATCTTGCTGTGATTTATGTCATGGAGTGTTCTGCCTATGTTTTCCTCTAAGAGTTTGATAGTGTCTGGCCTTACATTTAGTTCTTTAATCCATTTTGACTTTATTTTTGTGTATGGTGTTAGGGAGTGTTCTAATTTCATTCTTTTACATGTAGCTGTCCAGTTTTCCCAGCGTCATTTATTGAAGAGGCTGTCTTTTCTCCATTGTGTATTCTTGCCTCCTTTATCAAAAATAAGGTGACCATATGTGTGTGGGTTTATCTCTGGACTTTCTAACCTGTTTCATTGATCTATATTTCTGTTTTTGTGCTAGTACCATACTGTCTTTTTTGTGTGTGTGTGTGGTATGCGGGCCTCTCACTGCTGTGGCCTCTCCCATTGCAGAGCACAG
>NC_041214.2:116469077-116472371 GCF_002837175.3 Physeter macrocephalus | reverse complement strand
AGATTGCTTTGGCTATTCGGGTCTTTTGTGTTTCCATACAAATTGTGAATTTTTTTGTTCTAGTTCTGTGAAAAATGCCATTGGTAGTTTGATAGGGATTGCACTAAATCAGTAGATTGCTTTGGGGAGTAGAATCACAATGTTGGTTCTTCTAATTCAAGAACATGGTATATCTCTCCATCTGTTTGTATCATCTTTAATTTTTTCATCAGTCTTATAGTTTTCTGCATCCAGGTCTTTTTTCTCCTTAGGTAGGTTTATTCCTAGGTATTTTATTCTTTTGTTGCAATGGTAAATGAGAATGTTTCCTTAATTTCTGTTTCAGATTTTTCAACATTAGTGTATAGGATGCAAGAGATTTCTGTGCATAAATTTTGTATCCTGCTACTTTACCAAATTCATTGATTAGCTCTAGTAGTTTTCTGGTAGCTCCCTTAGGAATCTCTACATATATTATCATGTCATTTGCAAACAGTGAGAGCTTTACTTCTTCTCAGATTTGGATTCCTTTTATTTCTTTTTCTTCTCTGATTGCTGTGGCTAAAACTTCCAAAACTACGTTGAATAGCAGTGGTGAGAGTGGACAACCTTGTATTGTTCCTGATCTTAGAGGAAATACTTTCAGTTTTTCACTATTGAGAATGATGTTGGCTGTGGGTTTGTCATATATGGCCCTTAATATGTTTAGGTAAGTTCCCTCTATGCCTACTTTCTGGAGGGTTTTCATCATAATGGGTGTTGAATTTCGTCGAAATCTTTTTCTGTGTCTATTGAGATGATCATATGGTTTTTCTCTTTCAATTTTTTAATATGGTTTATCACATTGATTGATTTTCATATATTGGAGAATCCTTGAATTTTCGGATAAACCTCACTTGATCATGATGTATGATCCTTTTAATGTGCTGTTGGATTCTGTTTGCTAGCATTTTATTCAGGATTTTTGCATCTATGTTCATCAGTGATATTGGCCTGTAGTTTTCTTTCTTTGTGACATGTTTGTCTGGTTTTGGTATCAGGGTGATGGTGGCCTTGTAGAATGAGTTTGGGAGTGTTCCTCCCTCTGCTATCTTTTGGAAGAGTTTGAGAAGGATAGGTGTTAGCTCTTCTCTAAATGTTTGATAGAATTCGCCTGTCAAGCAATCTGGTCCTGGGCTTTTGTTTGTTGGAAGGTTTTTAATCAGTCTCAATTTCAGTGCTTGTGATTGGTCTGTTTATATTTTCTAGTTCTTCCTGGTTCAGTCTCAGAAGGTTGTGCTTTTCTCAGAATTTGTCCATTTCTTCCCAGTTGTCCATTTTATTGGCATATAGTTTCTTGTAGTAATCTCTCATGATCATTTGTATTTCTGCAGTGTCAGTTGTTACTTCTCCTTTTTCATTTCTAATTCTATTGATTTGACCCTTATCCCTTTTTTCTTGATGAGTCTGGCTAATGGTTTATCAATTTTGTTTATCTTCTCAAAAAAGCAGCTTTTAGTTTTATTGATCTTTTTATCATTTCCTTCATTTCTTTTTCATTTATTTCTGATCTGATCTTTATGATTTCTTTCCTTCTGCTAACTTTGCAGGGTTTTTTGTTCTTCTTTCTCTAATTGCTTTAGGTGTAAGGTTAGGTTGTCATTTGAGATGTTTCCTGTTTCTTGAGGTAGGATTGTATTGCTATAAACTTCCCTCTTAGAACTGTTTTTGCTGCATCCCATAGGATTTGGGTTGTCATGTTTTCATTGTCATTTGTTTCTAGGTATTTTTTGATTCCCTCTTTGATTTCTTCAGTGATCTCTTGGTTATTAAGTAGTGTATTGTTTATCCTCCATGTGTTTGTATTTTTTACAGATTTTTTTCCTGTAACTGATATCTAGTCTCATGGCATTGTGGTTGGAAAAGATACTTGATAAAATTTCAATTTTCTTGAATTTACCAAGGCTTGATTTATGACCTAGGATATGATGTATCTGGGTGAATATTCCATGAGCACTTGAGTAGAATGTGTATTCTGTTGTTTTTGGATGGAATGTTCAGTAAATCTCAATGAAGTCCATCTTGTTTATTGTATCATTTTAAGCCTGTGTTTCCTTATTTATTTTCATTTTGGATGATCTGTCCATTGGTGAAAGTGGGATGTTAAACTCTGCTACTATGATTGTGTTACTGTCGATTTCCCCTTTTATGGCTGTTAGCATTTGCCTTATGTATTGAGGTGCTCCTATGTTGGGTGCATAAATGTTTACAATTGTTATATCTTCTTGGATTGATCCCTTGATTATGTAGTGTCCTTTGTCTCTTGTAATAGTCTTTATTTTAAAGTCTATTTTGGCTCATATGAGAATTGCCATTCCAACTTTCTTTTGATTTCCCTTTGCATGGAATATCTTTTTCCATCCCCTCACTTTCAGTCTGAATGTGTCCCTCGGTCTGAAGTGGGTCTCTTGTAGACAGCATGTATATGGGTCTTGTTTTTGTATCCATTCAGCCAGTGTATGTCTTTTGGTTGGAGCATTTAATCCTCTTACATTTAAGGTAATTATCTATATGTATGTTCCTATTCCCATTTTCATAATTGTTCTGGGTTTGTTATTGTAGGTCTTTTCCTTCTCTTGTGTTTCCTGCCTAGGGAAGCTCCTTTAGCATTTGTTGTAAAGCTGGTTTTGTGGTGCTAAATTCTCTTAGTTTTTGCTAGTCTGTAAAGATTTTAATTTCTCCATCGAATCTGAATGAGATGCTTGCTGGGTAATCTTGGCTATAGATTCTTCCCTTTCATCACTTTAAATATGTCCTGCCACTCCCTTCTGGCTTGCAGAGTTTCTGCTGAAAGATCAGTTGTTAACCTTATGGGGTTTCCCTTGTATGTTATTTGTTGTTTTTCCCTTGTTGCTTTTAATATTTTTTTAAAAAACATTTTTATAGTTTGATTAATATGTGCTTTGGCATGTTTCTCCTTGGATTCATCCTGTATGGGACTCTCTGTGATTCCTGGACTTGATTAACTATTTCATTTCCCATATTAGGGAAGTTTTAAACTATAATCTCTTCAAATATTTTCTCAGTCCATTTCTTTTTTCTTCTTCTCCTGGGACCCCTATAATTCGAATATTGGTGCGTTTAATGATGTCCCAGATGTCTCTTAAGACTGTCCTCAATTCTTTCCATTCTTTTTACTTTATTCTGCTCTGCAGTAGTTATTTCCACTGTTTTATCTTCCAGGTCACTTATACTTTCTTCTGCCTCAGTTATTCTGCTATTGATCCCATCTAGAGTATTTTTAATTTCATTTATTGTGTTGCTCATCGCTGCTTG
>NC_041214.2:116448104-116468786 GCF_002837175.3 Physeter macrocephalus | reverse complement strand
GTGGGCAGGACCATGTCTGGTGGTGTGTTTTGGGGTGTCTGTGACCTTATTATGATTTTAGGCAGCCTCTCTGCTAATGGGTGGGGTTGTGTTCCTGTCTTGCTAGTTATTTGGCATAGGGTGTCCAGCACTGTAGCTTGCTGGTCATTGAGCAGAGCTGAGTCTTAGCTTTGAGATGGAGATCTCTGGGAGGGTTTCACCATTTGATATTACGTGGAGCTGGGAGGTCTCCTGTGGACCAATGTCCTGAACTTGGCTCTCCTACCTCAGAGGCACAGGCCTGACAAATGGCTGGAGCACAAAATCCTTGTCAGCCACCCATCTCAGAAGAGAAGGGAGAAAAAATTAAAAAGAGAAAAAAATAAAGTAAATAAAATAAGGTTATTAAAATAAAGAATAAAAAATTTATTAAAATAAAAAAATATTAGAAAGTGATTAAAAAAAGGAAAAAACAAGAAAGAACGAAAGAAGACAGCAACCAAACCAAAAAAGAAATTCACCAATGATAACAAGTGCTAAAAACTATACTAAAAACAAACAAACAAAAAAATGGACCGGCTGAACCCTAGGACAAATGGTAAAAGCTAAGCTATACAGACAAAATCACACAAAGAAGCTGAGCAGAGCTGAGTCTTAGCTTTGAGATGGAGATCTCTGGGAGGGTTTCACCATTTGATATTACGTGGAGCTGGGAGGTCTCCTGTGGACCAATGTCCTGAACTTGGCTCTCCTACCTCAGAGGCACAGGCCTGACAAATGGCTGGAGCACAAAATCCTTGTCAGCCACCCATCTCAGAAGAGAAGGGAGAAAAAATTAAAAAGAGAAAAAAATAAAGTAAATAAAATAAGGTTATTAAAATAAAGAATAAAAAATTTATTAAAATAAAAAAATATTAGAAAGTGATTAAAAAAAGGAAAAAACAAGAAAGAACGAAAGAAGAGAGCAACCAAACCAAAAAAGAAATTCACCAATGATAACAAGTGCTAAAAACTATACTAAAAACAAACAAACAAAAAAATGGACCGGCTGAACCCTAGGACAAATGGTAAAAGCTAAGCTATACAGACAAAATCACACAAAGAAGCAGACACCTACACACTCAGAAAAAGAGAAAAAGGAAAAAAATTTATCTATCTATTTATTAAAAAAATGAAGGAAGATAGCAACCAAATCAATAAACAAATCTACCAATGATAATAAACTCTAAATACCACAAAAACCTTGTCAGCCACCCATCTCAGAAGAGAAGGGAGAAAAAAATTAAAAAGAGAAAAAAATAAAGTAAATAAAATAAGGTTATTAAAATAAAGATAAAAAATTTATTAAAATAAAAAATATTAAAAAGTGATTAAAAAAAGGAAAAAACAAGAAAGAACGAAAGAAGAGAGCAACCAAACCAAAAAAGAAATTCACCAATGATAACAAGTGCTAAAAACTATACTAAAAACAAACAAACAAAAAAATGGACCGGCTGAACCCTAGGACAAATGGTAAAAGCTAAGCTATACAGACAAAATCACACAAAGAAGCAGACACCTACACACTCAGAAAAAGAGAAAAAGGAAAAAAATTTATCTATCTATTTATTAAAAAAATGAAGGAAGATAGCAACCAAATCAATAAACAAATCTACCAATGATAATAAACTCTAAATACTTAACTAAGATACACATAAAACTAGAAACAAATTAGATGCAGAAAGCAACCCCAAGTCTATAGTTGCTCCCAAAGTCCACTGCCTCAATTTTGGGTGACTTGTTGTCTATTCAGATATTCCAGAGATACAGGGTACATCCAGTTGATTGTGGAGATTTAATCCCCTGCTCCTGAGGCTGCTGGGAGAAATTTCCTTTTCTCTTCTTTGTTCGCACAGCTCCCGGGTTCAGCTTTGGATTTGGCCATGCCTCTGTGTGTAGGTCACCTGAGCATGTCTGTTCTTAGCCCAGACAGGACGGGGTTAAAGTAGCAGGTGATTTGGGGGCTCTGGCTCACTGAGGCCGGAGGGGCTGGAGTATGGAATGTGGGGTGAGCCTGAGGCCGCAGAGGCCAGCGTGACATTGCAACAGCCTGAGGCGCGCCGTGTGTTCTCCCGGGGAAGTTGTCCCTGGATCACGGGACCCTGTCAGTGGCAGGCTGCACAGGCTCCCAGGAAGGGAGGTGTGGATCATGACATGTGCTTACACACAGGCTTCTTGGTAGCTGCAGCAGCAACATTAGCATTTCATGCCCGTCTCTGGGATCCGCGCTGATAACCGTGGCTTGTGCCATCTCTGGAGCTTGTTTCGGCAGTGCACTGAATCCCCTCTCCTTGCACACCCCAAAATAATGGTCTTTTGCCTCTTTGGCAGCTCCAGACTTTTTCCAGGACTCCCTCCCGGCTAGCTGAGGCACATTAACCCCTCAGGCTGTGTTCATGCAGCCAACCCCAGTCTTTTCCCTGGGATCTGACCTCTGAACCCCGAGCCTCAGCTCCCAGCCCCCGCCTGCCTCAGCGGGCGAGCAGACAAGCCTCTCAGGCTGGTGCTGGTTGGCACCGATCCTCTGTGTGGGAATCTGTCTGTTTTGCCCTCTGCAACCCTGTTGCTGCGCTCTCCTCAGTGGCTCTGAAGCTTCCCCCCCGCCACCCAACTCCACCAGTGAATGGGCTTCCTAGTGTGTGGAAAATTTCCTCCTTCACAGCTCCCTCCCAGAGGTGCAGGTCCCATCCCTATTCTTTTGTCTCTGTTTTTTCTTTTTTCTTTTGCCCTACCCATGTATGTGGGGAGTTTCTTGCCTTTTGGGAAGTCTGTGGTCTTCTAACAGCGTTCAGTAGGTGTTCTGTAGGCGTTGCTCCACATGTAGATGTATTTCTGATGTATTTGTGGGGAGGAAGATGATCTCCACGTCTTACTCCTCCACCATCTTGTAGGTCCCAGACTTTATTTTTTTAGAGCAGTTTTAGGTTTATAGAAAAATTGAGCAGAAAGTACAGAAAGCTATCATGTTTCCTCTCCCCTTTTGCACAGAATCTCCTATTATTAACATCTTGCCCTAGTGTGATAAATTTGTTATTATTGATTTAGAGATTTTGATACATTGTGATTAAAAATTCATAGCTTACATTAGGGTTCACCCTTTGAGCTGTACAGCTCTATGGGGTTTGGCAAATGTATGAAGTCATCTGTCCACCACTATAAAATGATACAGAATAAATTCACAGCCCTACGAATCTGTGCTCCACCTCTCCCAGTCTCTCCCTATCTGGTAAACACTAATATTGATACTGTGGCTATAGTTTTGCCTTTTGCAGAATATCATATAGTTGAAATCATACAGTGTGTAGATTTTTCAAACTGTCTTCTTTCACTTAGAAATATACATTTAAATTTCCTTCATGTCTTTTTGTGGCACGATAGCTCATGTTTTTTTCAATGAATGATAATTCCCACTGTTGCACATCCTCACCAATTACCTCACTTTGGTAAAGCTGAAGTCAGTTAGGTTTTGGCAAAATAGTTTCCCTTGACGTCAGGTGTTTTGGAGAACAGAATGCCCTGAGCATATTTCAAAATGGCTCCTCCCCACCACCCTGTTGCTGAAGAACAAGAAGATTTTTTTCTAATCTTCATCCTGACAACCTGGTGGGGGTCCTGACGGTAAAATTCATAAAAGTGTGTGTCCCTCCAACAAGGCTGGGCCTCAGCAGTTTTTTATCTCTCAAGTCGGTCCATTCTCAATCTGACAATTAGTTGCCATTTTAGTGTCTCTATCATGCTCCAGTAATGACTTCTGTTTCCAGTAAGCTGATTCTCTGGGGAATCAGTGGCTTTTTGGGGAGCAGTGGCTTCTTTCCGGGGAGCAGTGGCTAGCCCTGTGACCGTAATTCTCTGATGGACCCAAGAAGAGCTGTGTGTTTTTAGTTTATACAACTTTTTTCTTGTTGTTAGGATTGGGGCACAGGGGATTGGTAAAGACTTCTAAACTCTTTACATGTCTGACCTTCAGAGCTTTTTAACTCCTGCCTGATATAGCTTCAAGTTCTGGCAAATACTTTGACAGTGATTGGCCATGTCTCTGAGTCACACCACCATCTTTTTGTTTCCTAAACACTGAATGATTTTTGAAATGTTACTGTGATTTTAAGATATATTTGATCTAACAGTCACCTCTGCAAATCCAGAATTCAGCAAAGACCCATTGGGGAAATGTGGCTGTGAGTTTGAGGTCCTTTACTCTTCTAATTTGTAACTCTAACCTCACAAGACCTTTTAGAGCTTTCCTCATTTTTCTTTCAGAAGGCCATTTCCCACTTATGGTTCGAAATCTCCACTCTGAATGAGCAAATTCCTCTAGGAAAACAGTCTGCCTATCACCAACATACATCTCAACAATTCAGTCCTCTCTGGAATTTTGATTCATCTAGTCCTCTTTGCTTTCTAACACCTTTACAAGATATATTTTTGTTATTTTCCCAGCATTTTTATATTTGTTGCAACAGGATTATTGACTTGCCATGGCCCACTACATCTTACAAGGAAGTGGATTTTTCCTTTCTGCCATTTTTAAAAGCATTTTCTACTGGATATACAAGCCAAGGTTGGTATTTATTTCTTTTCATAATTTTAGAGTTGCCTTTAGAGTGATTGTCTTTTGGCTTCTGCTATTTTTTTAATGTACACTTTTTTCTTTTCACTGCAGTTTAAGACATTGTTTGTGACTTCCAGAAGTTTTATTAAGATGTTATTTTCTCTGAATTCATACCACTTAGAGTCTGCACAACTTGAATCTGTGAGTTGCTAGTTAATGTCTTACGTCAGTTTTTGAAAATTCTCAACCACTATCTCTTCAAATATAACTTATGCCCAATTCTCTCTCCTTTGGTCTTGGAATTCATTATGTGTGTGTTAGATTACTTTATTGTGCCCCAAGGCTTTTATTTATTTTCCTTAAAAAAAAAAAAGTCTACTTGTGTATTAGTTTCCTAGTGTTGCTGTAACAAATTACTACAAAGTAGTAGCTTAAAACAACAGAAAATTATTCTCTCACAGTTCTGAAAGCTAAAAGTCTGAAATCAAGATGCCAGCATGGTTGATGCATTCTGAGAGTTCTGAGAGAGTATCGTCCATTTGTTATCTCCTGTCACCTTCTGGTGACAGCTGGCAATCCTTGGTTTGTATATGCATCACTCCAATCTCAGCTTCATCTTTACTTGGCGTTTTCCCTATATTTTTCTCTCTTCACATAGCCATCTCCCATCGTGTCTCTCTTCTCTTCTTATAAGGATACAAGTCATATTGGAATAAGGGCTCACTCTTCTCCTCTATGAGCTCATCTTAACCAATTATAACTGCAACAATCTTATTTCCAAATAGGTTCACATTCTGAGGTACTGGGAGTTGAGGCTTCAACACATCTTTGGGGGATCATAATTCAATCCATAACACAGTGCGACCTTGCCTGCCAGTTGAGTAATTCTGCCATCTGCTCTTTAAATCTTTTGTTGATTAGAGTTCTGGAAGTTACTTTTAATTTTTAAAAGTAGATTATAATTCTTTAATGAAATACTCAATATATTTATTAATTTTATCCCATTTTTATAATATTTTAACACGTTTGTTTTAAAAGTTCCTGTCTCCTAACTTCAATATCTGTATTACATTTATTTATGTTTTTTCTCTTGGTTTTTGGTTTGTAACATAATATGCCTTGCATTCTTGGTGATTTTTAATAAAATCCAAGACGCTGTGTAAAAATAATTTTAAGAGTCTCTCTTAGGATGTGTTTTATAGAAATAAAGCCCCAAATAGAGTGCTTATCAAGAACATCTCATAATGAAAGCAATGAAAAAGGATAGAAGGGAGATAGCTGAGCAGATATGTGGCTTCTAGTGATGTTTTACCTTTTCTTGATCCATAGAGAAAAGTCTCAGGAGTACATATTGTATCAATATCATACTTTGGACTCACTTGAGGAAAGAGGCCTTCCTTTTGTACCCCTGCATAAGACAATTCCTTTTCCCAGAAAACGAATTTTTATTAGCCAAGGGAAATGTTTGGAAAAGTGGGATTTCTCTTAACTAATAGCAAATAATCCTAACATCAGTTGGGAATGTGGCTATCCATTTGTTAAGGATGGTATGACATCAAAATATCATCTGTTACAGCAGATAAAGTCTGTATTAGTATCAAAGACAGTTCACACTTTCCTCTGCCAGACGGACAAACTGGGGTCAGTTCAGCTCCAGGAATTAGCTGAGTTGATTTTTAATTGCAATTTTAAAAATTCTCAGTGTCCTTCTAGTTTACCTTCTTCCTAGTGCCCTGACCTTTAAAGATTTCAGTTGGGAGGTTTATCCTGAACTTAAATCTTTGCCTCCTCAACACAGTCAGACTTTAGAAGACTCCACTCTACTCTTAGAAGTTTTAAGTGAAAGCTTATATCTCCCAGCCACACGACTTCAGGATTTGGCAAATATCTTAAGGAGGACTTGTAACACTACATATTGGAAGCCTCTGAAGTTTCCTTTACTTCCCTCTCTAGCCCATGAGATCAGAAAGAACCCTGAATATTTTGACTCCCCACAATAGTTCTACTGTGCTCTGGTAAATCCATATTTTAAGCCTCATGACAATGACCAAGATCACCACACATCCACAAGAAAAAAAAAAAAAAGTGGTTGCAGAATGTCAGGTCAGGACTTCATGGTTCTACCGCTCCAGAAACCTAACTCCTCTCATCCTCTTTATTTATGATGTCTTTATTTTACTTTTCTAGTTTTCTTATTGTTCATGACAGGAATATTGGTCTGTACAAAATTCCTCCATCCTATCCAGAAGCAAAAGCTGAAGATTTTTTAAAAACTCCGTTAAATGGAAGTTACTGTGCTACGTTATATACCCTGTATCAATTTTTTTTAACATAGCATAGCACAAATCAAATAGATAGCAAAATAGCAATACTGCAGAGCTTCAGAAAGTAGAGATTAATTCTTACTTATGGGAAAAGAAAGGTGACAATGAAAAAGTAACATTTCTTCTAGGATTTATAAGTTTGGAAATATGTTAATGGAAGCAAAAATAAACACTCTTAAGTAAAGAGAACAGTAGAAGCAAAACTGTAAAGGTAGACCTACAGGGTATGGATTTAAACTATGAATTGGTTACAATAAAAGATAAAACTGTGAAATTTGGTGGTGCCAAACTGTGAAAGGATTAGACTGGCACCAATAGTTTAATCTTTTTAGATACATGAAGTTTGCTGAACATTTTGCAATACTTCTTAAAATAGTCAATACATTCCAAAGTTATCCTGTAGACAATTAACCAGCCCTAAATATTCAAGTAGGTTAGGAAATGATAACAATATCCTTGATGATCATTAAGGAAGTCTAGAGAATTAGAAAAGATGTGACATATCCAGTCGAACCTGTAGATAGAAGAAACTAAAATTGCTTAGCCAATGCTTAAATAAGAAAGAGAATCAATATTATATTACTCAAAATTTTCTAGTTTGATATAGCTAATGTGCTAATGTATTGCTAATGTGCCCCTAAAATGTGTTATTCCCTTTATTTATGGTAATACTGAATTGGCTGGGCTTGTGGCCACCTGGTTCAAGACTATTACCAGTCTTTCTTGTGCATAGCTTTGTATGGTCATTTGGCTAAGATCTAATAAATAGAATGCAAGGGGAAGTGATTCTTCAATTTTCTTGGTCTCTTGCTTAAAAGGAAATTGCCTGCCCTGGACTTTCACAATTTCTTTCTTCCTCAACTGAACAGTCAACATAATAGTGATCCCTGCTGAATCCTGAAAAGGAAAAACCTTTCCCACTCCAACATGAATGATCATGCAGAGCAGAGCTTCCCTGCTAGCCTAGACCACCCACTTCCTAACCTCTATATGAGAGTGAAATAAAATTGTGTCTTGTCTAAGCCAGGAGCTCTTTGTATAGCAGCTTAGCCTGTATTCTAAAATATATAGGGTATCTATTATAAAAAATAAATACCCTGGCATTTGGAGGCTCTCACTCCCTCCTTTGCCCTTGGAATCACATTCTGCTTGCCTTCTTAGCTTTCAGAAGCTGCCCGAAGGATACAGCCTTGACATAAAAATGTGGTGAGGAGACTACTTGGTCTGTATCGTTGACTGAACCCAGTTAAGTCCTCTTTATAAACTCAAGATTCTGGCAGGTAAGTGCAGAGACTTACTTGTCTTGTGGCAGCCCAAGACAAGCCTCTTAAGTAAGTTTTCTTACATATTAAAACTGCCACTTATTTATCTAGAATGGTCTGCCTATTTATTCAGTCTCTTTTTGTCCTCATTGTATGGGACCATCTTGCCAAGCAACAATAGGTAACAGAGAAAGTAAAGAAGGTCGATACGTGGTAAGGGGAGGGTTTAAGAAATGAAATCCACACCTCAGGTCTGAAGATTGGTTTACATGTACATGCAAAAAATTCAAGAAAAAATAGTTACCAGATGATTAAAGAGAATGAGAGAATCATGAAGAAAATTGGAAAACAATGTAAAATACAAATGGGGAAGAAAAATTCAATGAGCACTATGTTTATCCATACAATTCATTTTAAATTTTAACATTCATTGTATTGAGACTAAATCACTAAGCCTCAGCAGTAGCAAGGAGAAAGAAAAATTGTAATCCTTTTTTTTCTAACGAATTAAAAACAAGTTAATTATTTGTGGGGAGGAAGATGATCTCCACATCTTACTCCTCCACCATCTTGTAGGTCCCAGACTTTATTTATTTATTTATTTATTTTTTTTTTATTTTTTTTTTTTTGTGGTATGCGGGCCTCCCTCCGCTGTGGCCTCTCCCGCCGCCGAGCGCAGGCTCCAGACGCGCAGGCCCAGCAGCCATGGCTCACGATTTGTTATTATTGATTTAGAGATTTTGATACATTGTGATTAAAAATTCATAGCTTACATTAGGGTTCACCCTTTGAGCTGTACAGCTCTATGGGGTTTGGCAAATGTATGAAGTCATCTGTCCACCACTATAAAATGATACAGAATAAATTCACAGCCCTACGAATCTGTGCTCCACCTCTCCCAGTCTCTCCCTATCTGGTAAACACTAATATTGATACTGTGGCTATAGTTTTGCCTTTTGCAGAATATCATATAGTTGAAATCATACAGTGTGTAGATTTTTCAAACTGTCTTCTTTCACTTAGAAATATACATTTAAATTTCCTTCATGTCTTTTTGTGGCACGATAGCTCATGTTTTTTTCAATGAATGATAATTCCCACTGTTGCACATCCTCACCAATTACCTCACTTTGGTAAAGCTGAAGTCAGTTAGGTTTTGGCAAAATAGTTTCCCTTGACGTCAGGTGTTTTGGAGAACAGAATGCCCTGAGCATATTTCAAAATGGCTCCTCCCCACCACCCTGTTGCTGAAGAACAAGAAGATTTTTTTCTAATCTTCATCCTGACAACCTGGTGGGGGTCCTGACGGTAAAATTCATAAAAGTGTGTGTCCTTCCAACAAGGCTGGGCCTCAGCAGTTTTTTATCTCTCAAGTCGGTCCATTCTCAATCTGACAATTAGTTGCCATTTTAGTGTCTCTATCATGCTCCAGTAATGACTTCTGTTTCCAGTAAGCTGATTCTCTGGGGAATCAGTGGCTTTTTGGGGAGCAGTGGCTTCTTTCCGGGGAGCAGTGGCTAGCCCTGTGACCGTAATTCTCTGATGGACCCAAGAAGAGCTGTGTGTTTTTAGTTTATACAACTTTTTTCTTGTTGTTAGGATTGGGGCACAGGGGATTGGTAAAGACTTCTAAACTCTTTACATGTCTGACCTTCAGAGCTTTTTAACTCCTGCCTGATATAGCTTCAAGTTCTGGCAAATACTTTGACAGTGATTGGCCATGTCTCTGAGTCACACCACCATCTTTTTGTTTCCTAAACACTGAATGATTTTTGAAATGTTACTGTGATTTTAAGATATATTTGATCTAACAGTCACCTCTGCAAATCCAGAATTCAGCAAAGACCCATTGGGGAAATGTGGCTGTGAGTTTGAGGTCCTTTACTCTTCTAATTTGTAACTCTAACCTCACAAGACCTTTTAGAGCTTTCCTCATTTTTCTTTCAGAAGGCCATTTCCCACTTATGGTTCGAAATCTCCACTCTGAATGAGCAAATTCCTCTAGGAAAACAGTCTGCCTATCACCAACATACATCTCAACAATTCAGTCCTCTCTGGAATTTTGATTCATCTAGTCCTCTTTGCTTTCTAACACCTTTACAAGATATATTTTTGTTATTTTCCCAGCATTTTTATATTTGTTGCAACAGGATTATTGACTTGCCATGGCCCACTACATCTTACAAGGAAGTGGATTTTTCCTTTCTGCCATTTTTAAAAGCATTTTCTACTGGATATACAAGCCAAGGTTGGTATTTATTTCTTTTCATAATTTTAGAGTTGCCTTTAGAGTGATTGTCTTTTGGCTTCTGCTATTTTTTTAATGTACACTTTTTTCTTTTCACTGCAGTTTAAGACATTGTTTGTGACTTCCAGAAGTTTTATTAAGATGTTATTTTCTCTGAATTCATACCACTTAGAGTCTGCACAACTTGAATCTGTGAGTTGCTAGTTAATGTCTTACGTCAGTTTTTGAAAATTCTCAACCACTATCTCTTCAAATATAACTTATGCCCAATTCTCTCTCCTTTGGTCTTGGAATTCATTATGTGTGTGTTAGATTACTTTATTGTGCCCCAAGGCTTTTATTTATTTTCCTTAAAAAAAAAAAAGTCTACTTGTGTATTAGTTTCCTAGTGTTGCTGTAACAAATTACTACAAAGTAGTAGCTTAAAACAACAGAAAATTATTCTCTCACAGTTCTGAAAGCTAAAAGTCTGAAATCAAGATGCCAGCATGGTTGATGCATTCTGAGAGTTCTGAGAGAGTATCGTCCATTTGTTATCTCCTGTCACCTTCTGGTGACAGCTGGCAATCCTTGGTTTGTATATGCATCACTCCAATCTCAGCTTCATCTTTACTTGGCGTTTTCCCTATATTTTTCTCTCTTCACATAGCCATCTCCCATCGTGTCTCTCTTCTCTTCTTATAAGGATACAAGTCATATTGGAATAAGGGCTCACTCTTCTCCTCTATGAGCTCATCTTAACCAATTATAACTGCAACAATCTTATTTCCAAATAGGTTCACATTCTGAGGTACTGGGAGTTGAGGCTTCAACACATCTTTGGGGGATCATAATTCAATCCATAACACAGTGCGACCTTGCCTGCCAGTTGAGTAATTCTGCCATCTGCTCTTTAAATCTTTTGTTGATTACAGTTCTGGAAGTTACTTTTAATTTTTAAAAGTAGATTATAATTCTTTAATGAAATACTCAATATATTTATTAATTTTATCCCATTTTTATAATATTTTAACACGTTTGTTTTAAAAGTTCCTGTCTCCTAACTTCAATATCTGTATTACATTTATTTATGTTTTTTCTCTTGGTTTTTGGTTTGTAACATAATATGCCTTGCATTCTTGGTGATTTTTAATAAAATCCAAGACGCTGTGTAAAAATAATTTTAAGAGTCTCTCTTAGGATGTGTTTTATAGAAATAAAGCCCCAAATAGAGTGCTTATCAAGAACATCTCATAATGAAAGCAATGAAAAAGGATAGAAGGGAGATAGCTGAGCAGATATGTGGCTTCTAGTGATGTTTTACCTTTTCTTGATCCATAGAGAAAAGTCTCAGGAGTACATATTGTATCAATATCATACTTTGGACTCACTTGAGGAAAGAGGCCTTCCTTTTGTACCCCTGCATAAGACAATTCCTTTTCCCAGAAAACGAATTTTTATTAGCCAAGGGAAATGTTTGGAAAAGTGGGATTTCTCTTAACTAATAGCAAATAATCCTAACATCAGTTGGGAATGTGGCTATCCATTTGTTAAGGATGGTATGACATCAAAATATCATCTGTTACAGCAGATAAAGTCTGTATTAGTATCAAAGACAGTTCACACTTTCCTCTGCCAGACGGACAAACTGGGGTCAGTTCAGCTCCAGGAATTAGCTGAGTTGATTTTTAATTGCAGTTTTAAAAATTCTCAGTGTCCTTCTAGTTTACCTTCTTCCTAGTGCCCTGACCTTTAAAGATTTCAGTTAGGAGGTTTATGTGTTCAGCAAGGCCCCACTTCTTTATGTTATCCTGAACTTAAATCTTTGCCTCCTCAACACAGTCAGACTTTAGAAGACTCCACTCTACTCTTAGAAGTTTTAAGTGAAAGCTTATATCTCCCAGCCACACGACTTCAGGATTTGGCAAATATCTTAAGGAGGACTTGTAACACTACATATTGGAAGCCTCTGAAGTTTCCTTTACTTCCCTCTCTAGCCCATGAGATCAGAAAGAACCCTGAATATTTTGACTCCCCACAATAGTTCTACTGTGCTCTGGTAAATCCATATTTTAAGCCTCATGACAATGACCAAGATCACCACACATCCACAAGAAAAAAAAAAAAAAGTGGTTGCAGAATGTCAGGTCAGGACTTCATGGTTCTACCGCTCCAGAAACCTAACTCCTCTCATCCTCTTTATTTATGATGTCTTTATTTTACTTTTCTAGTTTTCTTATTGTTCATGACAGGAATATTGGTCTGTACAAAATTCCTCCATCCTATCCAGAAGCAAAAGCTGAAGATTTTTTAAAAACTCCGTTAAATGGAAGTTACTGTGCTACGTTATATACCCTGTATCAATTTTTTTTAACATAGCATAGCACAAATCAAATAGATAGCAAAATAGCAATACTGCAGAGCTTCAGAAAGTAGAGATTAATTCTTACTTATGGGAAAAGAAAGGTGACAATGAAAAAGTAACATTTCTTCTAGGATTTATAAGTTTGGAAATATGTTAATGGAAGCAAAAATAAACACTCTTAAGTAAAGAGAACAGTAGAAGCAAAACTGTAAAGGTAGACCTACAGGGTATGGATTTAAACTATGAATTGGTTACAATAAAAGATAAAACTGTGAAATTTGGTGGTGCCAAACTGTGAAAGGATTAGACTGGCACCAATAGTTTAATCTTTTTAGATACATGAAGTTTGCTGAACATTTTGCAATACTTCTTAAAATAGTCAATACATTCCAAAGTTATCCTGTAGACAATTAACCAGCCCTAAATATTCAAGTAGGTTAGGAAATGATAACAATATCCTTGATGATCATTAAGGAAGTCTAGAGAATTAGAAAAGATGTGACATATCCAGTCGAACCTGTAGATAGAAGAAACTAAAATTGCTTAGCCAATGCTTAAATAAGAAAGAGAATCAATATTATATTACTCAAAATTTTCTAGTTTGATATAGCTAATGTGCTAATGTATTGCTAATGTGCCCCTAAAATGTGTTATTCCCTTTATTTATGGTAATACTGAATTGGCTGGGCTTGTGGCTACCTGGTTCAAGACTATTACCAGTCTTTCTTGTGCATAGCTTTGTATGGTCATTTGGCTAAGATCTAATAAATAGAATGCAAGGGGAAGTGATTCTTCAATTTTCTTGGTCTCTTGCTTAAAAGGAAATTGCCTGCCCTGGACTTTCACAATTTCTTTCTTCCTCAACTGAACAGTCAACATAATAGTGATCCCTGCTGAATCCTGAAAAGGAAAAACCTTTCCCACTCCAACATGAATGATCATGCAGAGCAGAGCTTCCCTGCTAGCCTAGACCACCCACTTCCTAACCTCTATATGAGAGTGAAATAAAATTGTGTCTTGTCTAAGCCAGGAGCTCTTTGTATAGCAGCTTAGCCTGTATTCTAAAATATATAGGGTATCTATTATAAAAAATAAATACCCTGGCATTTGGAGGCTCTCACTCCCTCCTTTGCCCTTGGAATCACATTCTGCTTGCCTTCTTAGCTTTCAGAAGCTGCCCGAAGGATACAGCCTTGACATAAAAATGTGGTGAGGAGACTACTTGGTCTGTATCGTTGACTGAACCCAGTTAAGTCCTCTTTATAAACTCAAGATTCTGGCAGGTAAGTGCAGAGACTTACTTGTCTTGTGGCAGCCCAAGACAAGCCTCTTAAGTAAGTTTTCTTACATATTAAAACTGCCACTTATTTATCTAGAATGGTCTGCCTATTTATTCAGTCTCTTTTTGTCCTCATTGTATGGGACCATCTTGCCAAGCAACAATAGGTAACAGAGAAAGTAAAGAAGGTCGATACGTGGTAAGGGGAGGGTTTAAGAAATGAAATCCACACCTCAGGTCTGAAGATTGGTTTACATGTACATGCAAAAAATTCAAGAAAAAATAGTTACCAGATGATTAAAGAGAATGAGAGAATCATGAAGAAAATTGGAAAACAATGTAAAATACAAATGGGGAAGAAAAATTCAATGAGCACTATGTTTATCCATACAATTCATTTTAAATTTTAACATTCATTGTATTGAGACTAAATCACTAAGCCTCAGCAGTAGCAAGGAGAAAGAAAAATTGTAATCCTTTTTTTTCTAACGAATTAAAAACAAGTTAATTATGTATTATCTTTATTTTCCTGTTCATTGAGTTCTTTGGTTTTCTTGAACCCAAAGGGGACTTTTGGAAGCAAATATTTTACCTTGGCCTTATGATGGTCATATTTCACAACAGATAAACATTTTATTATGCAAAAGAAATAAAGGGTGTTTCTTTATGATAACTGATTAAAGTCATTTTATTAATATTTGTCATTATAGCACAATAAAAAGCACCAGAAATATTATTAATGATTCAATCCCTATAAGACATTGCAAATGTTTGTCTCTTTGCTCTACAAATATATTTGAAAACCTGAACTTTTCTGAAAGAGTATCTCATAAAACATATGTCAATTTTTATATTATAAAAAGCATTTTATCCTATAATAGGCAAAAAGCGTACATTTTTCAAGAGGTATATTATTTTAACATGGTTGAATTTGTTGCTGAAAAAGTCATTTACGAATTATAGAATCGATGTCTTCTGCTAGTACTGACAAGCGGAATGAATTACTTCAAAATCATCCTATGGGCCTGAAACATAAAGTGATTTAAAAATAATCTGCAAGAAAAAAGCTTCATCATTATCTATTTGAAATGAACTGCAGTTTATATGTTGGAAAACATTGCCTAAGATATATACTAAATGTTAATATATACTTAATATTAAACACATGGGTAGGTCATATTAATGTAAATGCATTAGAAAAATGAGAAAAATATGTGAATACCTGGAGGCAAAAATTATGTTTTAATTCATTACATGTTCTTTGTTGTGAAAAAACCTCACTCTCACTTTTTATCAACCCTAAAAAAATTCAGTTATCAGAATACTATTCTTTTTAAGAGTTCATCCAATTAATTATGCCTGGAGGGAATACTAGAGCAGTGCTGGAACAGGGGCAGCTCTTCCCCAGGGAATGTGGTTTCTTTGGGTGAGATCCTTGTAGATGACTTTTGCCTAAGGTATTGGACCCTCACTCCTGTAGGAAATAATTGTGGAAACCCCAAGAGAAAGAAAGAATGGCATAGTTATAGAGGTCAATGGCACTGGGATAGCTCCCATTATTGTTGAGACTTACTCTAACTTAAAATATTCTAGCATTTTTGAAAATGCATTAACTTGTTTACTGAAAAATGAATAAAAAATCTCGTCATATTTCCTACATACTTTTATCCACCTGTGCCAACACCTTAGTGTTTATGTTATAGAAAGATGAAGTTTACAGTTGAAAGGGACCTAACTGGTCACATCATTAATTTGCTTTTTCAAATTATATTGCCTTGAGTTACAATGATGCAGATAATATTTACCATAAATTGTTTAAAGAATTTAACTCTACATGAAATTAATCAGTACATTGTATACAATGAAATGCTACAGATAAATAAATTAGCTGGCAGTTATATAATGATATTCTTTAGGAAGTCAAGATCTTCCACAAGAAGAATATAATTTTAAGACAGACACTTATCAACATACATTTTTATTATTTCTTGCTAAGGAGTAAGTATGAGAGAAACTTGGTGAGTAAATAATTAATGTAAAGTAAAACTTAGTACAAGCTCATCTAAAATAATAACTAAAAAATCATCCAATATTAAGTCAATAAGGATTTAAATAATTCAATGATGAGCTTCTATGACTACAAACCCCCAAATATTGTACTATAGTAATTAATTGCAAGGAAAAAAATGATCTAGTAGTCATCATTTTCTTTGAGAGTTGTACAATTTTTCACAAATTATACAACTAAAAGTAAAAATTTAGGAATTTTATGTTTATAGAATAGATTATAATGATGGTTTCACAGGTGTATACTTATCTCCAAACTCATCAAGTTGTATACATTAAATATGTACAGGTTTTTGTATGTCAATTGTAGTCTGAACAAAATTATTTTTTAAAAAAAAGCAGGTGGTGGTGGTGGAAACAGCTAAGCTCTTCCACGCACTTATGTATCACAGACCTATTTTATTCACTAATAAAAGATTATTTAGAATCATAGAAAAGGAATCATATTTGAAACTTGATGTAAATATTTTCCTCTACATAGTCCTATTTTTGAACAGTTTACGTGTCCTGCAAATTTTGGAGATACCACTTCTACATGTCTCTGTGCATATTTCAGTATTTCAACAAGCTGAAGTTTCAGTAGAATAGGGAGAAAAACATCTGGTAAGTATTACTTTAAAGAAATGGTACATCTCAGCAAACAGCACTTACGGAGGTATCAGATTAATATTACAACTTTAAACGTACTTTTATCTCCATTCTCAGGCTTTTCATAATTTTCTTCTCTGATAAAGTCAGAACATTTAACAGACACAGGAAAAAATGTTTATAAGACATAACAAATGTATATCAAATGTTTTCATAAGCATTACGCTATAAAAAGTAGTATATGAACATTTAAATATAGTAAAATTCACACATATATTCTGAGAAATAAGTGGGCATGAATAAGTCAGAAGTTATCTCTGAGGATGAATCTTAGTACTATTACCTTATATGAGAGTGTGATAAAAATGTCACTTCATTTCGATTTATAATAAGTAAATTGTCATATAGCAAATATTGGTACCAGATTTTTGTTCAAATAATCATTGACTAATGTGAAGCATTTTTACTTCCTAACTAGAAGTTTTAGTCAGATATTTCTTTCAAGGGTTTAATTATTTTATATCTTTCTAATAATATTAAATGTAAAAATTATTAATATGAACATATGTTTGATTAGATGTAATGAAATTGCTACTGGAAACGTTAAGAAAGATAGTAATGAAAAAAATTTACATGTGACCTTACTGCAGTCTTAACAATTCCAAATTATAAGTGAAAAATGTCATAAATATCTGTGTGCACATGTTTATGAAAAATTGGTTATTCCTTGCATTTCATATATGTAGTGGGATTTCTTTGTTAAACATGATATCATGAATATGACTATGCTTATAAATATACTTTCAAGTATTATTTTAATCTTTATTTAGTAAACAGTAAAATTTATTCAACTAATCCTATTTTGATTCTTAGATTATATACAGTTTTCACTGTTATTAAAAAGTAATATCACAACAGCTAAATCATGACTAAGTGTTTACATTCATTGCTGTTCTCTTAGGATGGAGGAAGGGAGCAGTGGAAAACTGAACTTGTTCTGTGTTCCAGCTCAAGTGAGCACAACCCCCAAAAATGTCATAAATGAGGTATTCACTATCAGGAATAAATTGGCATAACACAAAGGATATTTCACTGATAAGCAAATCTATGAGGACTGTTTTCAGAATCAACCATTTCTTTCAGGAACAAGGTCCCTTGACATTTTGAACTTTTGACTTAAAAGGAAGACCATGAAATTTCACAGAGCAGAAAGAGCACTAAATCATTTGTAAGAACAGCTGAAGTCAAGTTTCAGCTTTGGTCCGTATGAGCTTTATGATACTGTCCTCAATTCATGATATTTTTGCAATAATTAAACTAATATATCAAACAGAAAAACTAGCATGTCTATAGTTTTGATCATATAATGGATTTGGATTTTAAAATTTTATCGTGCTGTATACAAATGTTATCATTTAATTTTTTTTCTGTCTGTGTACAGTAGTACCTTGAATCTTTGTGTTTTTCACAATGTCATTGTTTTCTGTCCAAGAAATAAGCAAAGTCTACAATAATACTAGTTATAAGCTATTGTTACACTCTATCCCTAGCCACCAAAATTCTCCAAGTTTCAAGAAGATAATTCTTGTGAATTCACAGCTAGATGATGCAATTCAATAGATATTTTGTTGATTTATTTGTTAAATGTCATCATCAGATTAATCATTCATTGTCTAAAGTGTCATTGTGGAATGGCAGAAATCACCACTTAATTTAAAAAAAATATATATATATATTTTAACACAAGTCTATTTATTTATTTATTTTTGGCTGTGTTGGGTCTTCGTTTCTGTGTGAGGGCTTTCTCTAGCTGTGGCAAGCGGGGGCCACTCTTCATTGCGGTGCGCGGGCCTCTTACTATCGCGGCCTCTCTTGTTGCGGAGCACAGGCTCCAGACGCGCAGGCTCAGTAGTTGTGGCCCACGGGCCTAGTTGCTCCGTGGCATGTGGGATCTTCCCAGACCAGGGCTCGAACCCGTGTCCCCTACATTAGCAGGCAGATTCTCAACCACTGCGCCACCAGAGAAGCCCACCACTTAATTTTTAATTGATGTTTTTGATTTAGATATGACATAAAGTAGGAAGTTCTATGTGCTTAAAATATTTCTTAAAAAACACCATCAACATTCGTTAACTTTTATATTATTTTTATATCTTAGTGCTGTTCTGCACGTTAAAAAAAAAAAAAAACTTTACCCATACAGTTATCTGTTACACAGGTTGTACTGACTTCAAGTGGATTTAAGACATCCACTCTCCAAATAAGGCAATACACAGTTCTGCATGCTTATTCAGAAAACTTTTGTGTTCTATATACACAGAACCTATAAAATACATTTTAAAACAAGTTGAAAGTAAAAAAAGCAGCTAATTAAGATCTGAGACCTAAACAAAATATTACAAAAATCTGTGCTACATGTCCCCTCCAGAGATAGCATCAAAATCCAAATGGACGTTACCCTTTTTCTTTCCTCCATAGCCCCTTAAACACCATCATTCTAATACTCTATGGCTATATTTTGTTGAAATATTTGTTTTATTTTAATTATCTAAAAATATCTAAATCCACCATTGACCAATTGTACACAATGTATCTGTCCTGGACCAAATTCATTTTTAAGTTGATTTTTAAAGGACACTACATACATCAAATTCCAAATTCTAGAATGTCTCTATTGTCATATTACAGAGGGGAAAAGAAAATAAATATTTGCTTCCGCTTTACAAATGATTCTGAGTAATATTTTGCGTCCCTAAATATTTTTCTATTGGCTCAATATAAATTAATATAAGCCAAATGCTAAGCATTTTACTTTGAGTTTCAAATAAAAAAAGCAAATATGTTTTTATTAAATTGTTCCATAAATCAATAAGAAAATCCACAACATTTAGAACAACTTAGCATTATGAAAACATATAATATGCAAAAGTATTTGAACCTTCCTAGCTATTCAAATGGAAATAATCCATATGCACAATGCTAATTTTTGTTATATATGTGTATATATATAAACACACACATTAAATACATACATATGTACATACCTATGCAGCCACAATATATGTAATTTTTAAATATTTTTTCATAATTTGAATTATAAGGCAAAATACTGGTAATTAAACATTTTAGTTCTTATCTATCTCTCTTTTTCAATAGTTTCTTAAAAAAATTTTCCTCAAATCTCAAATGTTTCTGCATCTATATCTAGCAACGCAGCAATAGGGCTCTTAAGTACCATCTTCTTTAAAATTAATAAAGCAAAACAAGTGGAAAAAATTCAGTGTGAAGCAATAAGAAATGCCTCTTCTTATTTACAGTATCATTTATCTTTGTTAAACTCCACCTCAAAGTTGAAGCAGATGTAAATCTTGAGACTTTCATTGGTTAAGCAAAACCATACTGATTCCATAAAGGTTACTGTTCTTCACAATAATCTTTAACAATGGTATCTGTCTTTTGGAGGGAAATATATACAGATCTCAGAAAATCTACATCTTAAATTGTAATTTGTTTCACATTTAATGCCCATTTTCTGACAATTTATAAACTGTTAAAACTCTCTGGTTAAAACCTGTATAAAATATAAGATAAAACATATGAGATAATGCTTCTTTCTGAAATCATTATACTCCCACGTCATGAGTTAAAAGTTCATTTTAACTTATACGTCAGCCTCTCAGAGAGAATTTCAGAATACTGATGACTAAATTCACACTTCAAAGAATCTAGTGATATATTTAAGTTAAAATTTTGACATTGTGTATTTGTTATCACATCTCTTTTTGTTGGAGGAGCATTTATCTGTTTTATGTCCTTATCAGAAGGGTAGAAAATTGGACATAAGAAAATTCCATTTTTTTTTTTTTTGTTTTTTTTTTTTTTTGCAGTACGTGGGCCTCTCACTGTTGTGGCCTCTCCTGTTGCGGAGCGCAGGATCCAGACGCGCAGGCTCAGCGGCCATGGCTCACGGGCCCAGCCGCTCCGCGGCATGTGGGATCTTCCC
>NC_041214.2:116411827-116447984 GCF_002837175.3 Physeter macrocephalus | reverse complement strand
ACCCGTGTCCCCTGCATCGGCAGGCGGACTCTCAACCACTGCGCCACCAGGGAAGCCCCCATTTGTTATTAATATGTCATTTTACACTGTGCTTCAAAATTCTTACAGAATATACTTAGCAAAATAAACAAGACACAATTTGCTACTTAGACGGAAGTCAGTCTTGAAACTGAGGAAAACATCCTTTCCTAAGTAAACAAAAAATATGAATAATTTAATTCCAAAATCATCTTGACAGAGTACCAAACAATTATTTAAAACCTGTACTATTCCTACTTTATAATGAAGTAAATTCAGTCACTGGCCCTAAGCCACCTTTGCTTAAATTTATCTGGCTTGCACAAGAGGAGAATCACCTTTTTAAAGATTTCATTATGGGAGGGATGAATAGATAGAGCACAGAGAATGTTTAGGGCAGTGAAATTACTCTGTATTATACTATAGTGATGAATACATGTCATTATATATTTGTCCAAACCCACAGAATGTATAACACCTAGAGTGATCTTTCATGTAAACTATGGATTTTAGGTGATTATTTGTGTGTCATGGCATGTGTTTTATCTCATTCTCTTCAAATGAAGACACTAACAGAAAGAGCTGTCATACTATAAGTTCATCAATGCTTCATATTGGTCACTGAATAATTACTAACATGATGCTGTGGCATTGTCATAATTATAAATTCTTGAAATATCTTTAATTATTCTGAATACAGTTAAGTAAAATCCTTGCTAATTAGCATAGCCCCCTATGTGTGAGTGGTGGAGACTAGTGGGTTCCAAGACAAGCAGTCTTATTTGATCAAGATTCTTGTGAATACAATATCACTAAATGTCCTTCAGGCTATTGTCTGTGGTGTAAAGTGCACGTGAGCACCAGAGCACAGAATCTCTCTTTAACAGGAAACAAATGTCCTTGTGTAGGAATGGATAGAACACAGCAAATCAACAGAGATGGATTCCCAGGTAATTCCTATAATTAGCTGACAGATATTTTAAAACACTAGACTCGATAAAGTAATACAAAATATGTCTATAACAAGTAAAAAAGATAGTAAATATCAACAGAGAAATAGAAACTGGAAAAGAAGAAAATAGAAACTCTGAAACTAAAAAAAATATGACCTGAAACAGGTACAATAGAAATGGTCCCTTTAGGCTGTATAAGAGCTTACACACCATCCAACTGCAAATGTGTTATATTGTATTCAATCCTCTGTGGTATTCAAGCATGTGCTAAAGTGTGATGCAGTACCTCAGTAATAGCATTTGTTGTTGGGCTTTATTCAACAAGTGCTTTAAAAAGAAGAACTTTGTTGTGAATAATGGAGAATCAGGAATATTCTGTTCTGAGAGATTCCAAAGCTGATTATACATATACATAAAGCTTTAATGCATCCAGTTTTATTCAATATTCCATATTGATTCTAAATGAAAAGCTCTATCCAGAGCTACCGATTTACCCCTGGAATTGTACTACCTTGGTTAAATGTTACATTCTTTTAACAGTCAAATTCTTTGCCAAATTGATATGCATTTTCAGGAGGTGGAGAAAGGACTCTCAAATGTTCAGCACTTATGTCATCAGACAGTTCTTCTGTGAAATTGCCTTGATGAACGCATTCATTTGAAAATAAAGACCAGGCTATCTTCTCTAAAAAGCTTCTGTACAGCAAAAGAAACAATCAAAAAATGAAAAAATCTACAAAAAGGGAGAAACATTTGCGAACCATATACTGGATAAGGGGTTAACATCCAAAATATATAAATAAATGATACAACTCAATAACAACAAAAAAAATCAAATCAAAAATGGGCAAAGGAACTAAACAGACATATTTCTAAAGAATACATCCAAATGGCCAACAGGTACTTGAAAAGATACTCAACATCACTAATCATCACAGAAATGCCAAACAAAACAAAATTTGATATCACCTCACACCTATTAGATGGCTATCATCAAGAAGACAAGAGATACGTGTTGGCAAGAATGTGGAGATAAGAGAACCCCTGCACAACTGTTGGTGGTAATGTAAATTGGTTCAGCCACTATGGAAAATAGTATGGATGTTCCTCAAAAAATGAAAAATAGAACTACCATATGATCCAGCAATTCTCATTGCTCTTGATCTTCAAATGTTGTGTAACAAAAGCTCTAAGTTTATACCAACTTCTAGTATTCATACCCTTTTATAACCTCCTCTCTTTGAATGTGGGTAGGATCTGTTGTTTGCTTCTAACCAAGAGAATATGGCAAAGGTGGTGGAATCATCACTTCCATGATTATGTTACAGTATGTAAGATTCTATATTAGTAGCAGATTCACTGTATACACTTTCTCCCTTAGCTTTGTAGATGCAATCTGCTTTGTTGTGAGAGTTCTTAGGGAAAAGGCCACACAGCAAGGAATCATAAGGGGTCTGTAATTGCCTAGGGTGGCTTCTAGTTGCAGAGGACAGTCTGCAGTTAATAGCCAGCAAAAGGCAGTGCCCTCAGCCCTATAGTCATAAAGAAATTAATTCTCCCAACAATCCAAGTGAGTTTGGAAGTAGATCCTTTCCTAGCCAAGCCTCCAGATGAAAGGCTTACATCTTGATTAGTCTTATGAGACTCTAAACAGAAGACTGAGCTAAATCATATCCAGGCTCTTCTTCTACAGAAACAGTGAGATAATAAATGTGTCTTGAGGCACCAATTGTGGTAATTTTTTTAACTTAAAAATTTTTTTTTAAATATTATAGTTGATTAACAATGTTGTGTTAGTTTCAGGTATACAGCAAAGTGATTCAGATTTCTTTATTTCTCTATTTATTTTTATTTTGGGGCTATGCCCTATGGCATGCAGGATCTTACTTCCCCGACCAGGGATTGAACCCGTGCTCCCTGCATTGCGAGCGCAGAGACTTAACCACTGGACAGCCAGGGAAGTCCCCATTTGTGCTAATTTGTAAGACAGCAATAGAAAACTTAAATGAGTGCTGTTCCTCATACATTTGTATTACTCTATATCTCCCCTAGTATCTTTCAGTTTTCACATATTTCACTCTTTTTCTACATGCCTCTATGAGCAGATTTAATTTTTCTCGGATTTTTTTCAGGTTCTTTCAATAAAATATTTTATTTACATTACATTATTTAATAAAGATATTGATGAATAATTTTTATGCTTTTACTTCTCAAATAATTTCACCAACATGGTGATACAGCATGACTTCCTATCTCAATGCCACCTCCACTCACCCGTTGATGTAGATAACTTTCTGCTCTGCTGATCAGTCTTCCAGAGTAATCTAATTTTCTGCTTTGGTGGATGAGTGAACCAAGCAAATTCTCTCCTGCACAGACAAGCTTAAAAAAGAAGCATTCCCAATGGAACGTAATCAAACTATCACACAAGAGGGTGGGAAAGTAACTACATTTTTACCTTTATTCATTCTATTTATGTCACCTTTCCTAACTATTATGAAAAGTGACAATGGAAGAAATGACTCTTGAATACATATCTTTTCATATCTTGTGTTAAAGCCTACCTGAAATAATTGAGACCCCAAATGTTTTCACCCTATTTTAAAAATCAAACAATTATAGACAAAGATTTGTCTTTAATTTTTGGGTCTAGAGAATAGACCTAAACAGCACATAAACAATAAGTACAAATTCATTAATTCAACAAATATATATGGGTACTCAGAATGATCTAGAAAATATGAACAGAACATAGTTAGTTATCACCCTAAAGGAGTATATAGAATAAGAGGAAACCCATGACACAATGATGACAAAATATACAGCAAAAGTATATGCCAAAGCAGATAGAAGTAAAACTTTATAAAATTTCATAGATTAAAAATATATCTAGTTATAGATTAATGTATGCTATAAAAACATAATAAGCAATAAAAATGCTGTCAGAAAAACAAAAACTACACTCCAAGTAATTGTGAAAAAATTTTTTTGAGAGTTTGAGAACCATCCTACCTGTTTCCATAAATGATATATAGGATAAATATGGTAATGATACTATTTGTATCATAAAACCTTAATTGTGAGTGTGGGTGTATGTTTTAATTTTAGGCAATAAGCAGACAATATACAGCTATTGATTTTTTTAAAATAATCAAATTGTTTGGATGACTCCATAAACAATTTAAATTATTTTTACTAAATTGTCAAAATATAAATTAAAAGATTGCCTTGATAAGGAGCAGCAGCTGTACTTGGGGAGTCTCATCTGCACCTGGAGATCTTAGGTAATGCCATAACAAGATGAGACTTGGCAGTTTTGCTGGAGGGAATGAGTGTACTTTTTAAAGTGAAATGGTTTTGATTTATTGTGGCCAGAGGGAGGACCCTTTCAGACCATATTTTCTAAAAATACCCATCCCAATATACATGTCAACACATCATCTTCCTGCAATATGATGCTGAAACTTTTCCAACAAAAGAGGAGATGCAGATGTCCTCCCCTTGAAATTTGGTGGACTTTTGTAACAACCTTGACAAATAAAATGTGGCAGACATGTCACAGTGATTTACAAGTCATAAAATGGGATGTGGCTTCCACCTTACTATCTCTCTTGAGACACATGTCTTGGGTGCCCTGAGATGACATATAAGAATTATGAGTACTTGAAAGACACAATGCTGAAGATAACATTTTGAGAAACCACATAGAGATAGAAAAAGTTGCCTGAGGAGCCACAGCTGTGTCAGGCCCCAGCTCTTTGAATCTTCCCAGCATCGAATGAGCTTCAAATATTCCAAACCCACCCTCTGAGGGTATTTTTTTGAGACACTATAGACACTGTAAAGGAGGAACCAGCCATCCATACTACGTCAGGTCAAAATTTCTAACTTATAAACTCATGACATTATGTGTTGTATTATATAACTATATTTTGGTGTAAGATATTACACAGAATGCCAATTATTTTAATCATAAACACCTAGGATCAAATACACTAAAACTATTTGTTGAGTTTAAATCAAATATCAGGGTAATGTTTGGTACTAAATTAGCAGTCAGGAGACATAGATACAGGTCTTAGAACTAAGTGACTTGTGATCTTGGACAAGTCATTAAATTTAGAAGATTTTTCTATCTTTCCTATAAAAGGAAGAAAATGAACGAAGTGACAGCTAATTCTTAGAACCCTGTCTATAATGTACATTTATTATATGAAACATTCAAAACTTTTTTTCCAAATTTAAGATTGCACATGGCCTATTATGGAACACAACACTGCAAAACCTGAATATTATGTTAAGAACACGTGTTTGAGGGCTTCCCTGGTGGCGCAGTGGTTGAGAATCCGCCAGCCGATGCAGGGGACACGGGTTCATGCCCCGGTTCGGGAAGATCCCACATGCCGCGGAGCGGCTGGGCCCATGAGCCATGGCCGCTGAGCCTGAGCGTCCGGAGCCTGTGCTTCGCAATGGGAGAGGCCACAACAGTGAGAGGCCCGCGTACCGCAAAAAAAAAAAAAAAAAAAAAAAAAAAAAAAAAGGCACGTGTTGGCCAAAAGGAGAAGTAACTTATCATGATGGCAAGTGTCAATCGATATTATAAAAGTCCTTAGGTAATGAAGTCATATTTATATAACTAAAGGACCTGTTTCAGTTATACACAAAAAAACCATGCCTACTTCCATATCACTAGTGAGAATGGACATTTTAAAACTCTTTTAGGGTTCTTTAGAAGATCCACATTAATGCTACATTACATCACCATATGATTCAGCAAGGGAGACTGGGGTGGCCTCAACAGAGGGCTTTTTGCCAAATGGGTAGAAAAACACTCTGGAAAACAATTCACTCTACAGAATGAGTCCAGGTGGTTCAATCTGAGTGTCTCATTGTTAGAAGGGAAAGGCATTTGCAATGCAGTTTAAGGTGTTTTACTTAAACATCTGCAAATTTAGGCACATAATAGCAGCGGCTCTCATTGATGAGAGACCAACTTTGCCTGGTAGTAGGGGAAGGAAAAAAGTTGGCAAATCATTGACAGGGATTTCTTACATAAGTTTGATTAAACACAGTTATTAGAAACACTTTTCAACTGACGTCAAATAATTTCTCATGTACCTCAACTGATGATTGCTAATTCCACACAGATAAACATTTTCTGACACTCAAATCAAAGTTTATGCTTTAAAAAATATGTGTATATGCATGTGGAGACAATTGATTATAAATATTTGAAATTAGTACTTGGTCAGTATGACAGTATTTCATTTTATTGTCCATGAGATGCCAAATATTTCTCTTTGAGATACCTATAATTACTATAAATTTTATAAAAATATTCTAAAGTACTTGACATGATATTTTGTTTAAAATACTCCTATCATTCTAGAGCTAAAGCATGGCTGTTCACAGTCTATGCTTAGAGCTCTAGAGAGTAGAATGATTGAACTACCTATTTCAGATGTCTAAAATAGTTTTGCTTATCTGAAACATACTAATTAATCATGGCAATCTTCTCCACTGAGCCTTGAAGAGGCTTCACAATACTTCTCAACACACCACCCTGGGCAATTGCTATCAATATATCTTAGCTAGCACTGGAAATGAAATATATTTTTCCATCTTTAGGCTAGAACTACAAACCCACAGTAAAAGGTACTCTCCTGATTTAGTAGTACAGATACAAGACATGCTTAGAAAAGGCATTAGGATGCAAATCTCCTAGCCTGTCTACTTCTTAACCTGAATGATTCAACACAAGGTCTGTTAGAGTCCTGGGAATTACGTTTCAAATATTTTTTGCTATAAGTTCTCCACTTCTCAGGGGCACATGGTAGGATTGTAATTTCCTGCCTCTTTTGAGGCATGTTTTTGCCACTGAAATGTAAGCAAAAGTGTTATATATCTCTGAGCAAGTAGGTCTCTCCCTCCCTTGTCAATTCTGAGTTATTTGTTAAGATGGAACCTCCATCAGCTTGAGTCTAAGGTGACTACCATGAGAAGAACTCCCTTTGCCAATATGCATTGGGTGGAGTAGAAGAGAAACAAAAACTTACTTTATGCCAGTGAGGTAGAGGATCATTTGTTAAGGAAAATGATGCAATACCAAGTCTATCATAACTAATTCAGAAACTGGTACCTAGAAGTGAGTTGCTGCCGTTGAAAACAATAACAATGATTGTAACTTAAAGATGTATTTGACATAGAGGCTAGAAAGTTGGTGGATTGCGAGCTACTATCAGAGACTGTTAAGATGGCAATCCATAATGCCCAGTGGAAAAATGCTTAAAGTGTCTCTCATAGTAACTTTGGAAGTAGAATATATGATTACTAAATTAATATGTCTAGGCAAAGAAGTCAGGAAACAGAATTTTTTAGTTTTTTTTTTTCTGGTTTATGTCAGCTATGTTTGACCAGGTATTTAGAAAAGAGATTACCAAAGTAGTGTAGGACGCTCAGAAGTCAGAGTTGACATCTGTGAGTTCCCTCTCTCAAATAAGAAATAAAAATATGGCCACACTATGGTTATCAAACATATCAGGACTTTTGCAATTAACCAAAAGCACAGAAAAAGCCCTGAAAAACATTTATTCAAGAAAAACTACTGAACCTTGGTAAGAACAGTGGGGTCTTTGGCATTTTACTTAGAGTTAGTTCCATCTCCGCTCCCTAGTGTCTTGGTGCGGTAGTCATGAGGGCTGGTCGACTCACAGCCAACCAAAGGAACTTACCTCTTTTGGAACTTGGTTTTAAAAAAAAAAAAGCCTCATCATTAGAAAACAGGTAATATTTTGATCTCCTTTGAAAAGCCCCATTTCGACTGTGTTACTATTTGATCTTGTTCCAAGAACAACCCCCTGGAAAAAGCCCTACCTCCAGGGGCTTTTTGAAAACAGTAGTAATCAGCTCAAAACTTCTATGCAAACAAAAATCTACATGCAAATGTTTATCCATAATTGGCAAAAATTTCAAGCAACCAAGATTTCCTTCAATGGCTGGATGAATAAATAAAAATAAATGGTACATTTATATGATGTGTGTTATTTACTGAAGAAAGGAAATGCCCTTTCAAGCCACAAAAGACAGTTTGGTCTGCAACACATATTTCTAAGTGAAAGAAGTTAGTATATAAAGGCTAAATTTTATTTGATTATATTATGTCACTCTGGAAAAGGCAAAACTATGCATGCAGTTAAAATTTCAGTGTTGCCACAGGTTCAAGGTGAGAAGGAAGGTGGAACGAGTGAAGGACTGGGGATATTTTTTTTTGTTTTGTTTTTTTCGGTACGCGGGCCTCTTACCGCTGCGGCCTCTCCCGTTGCGGAGCACAGGCTCCGGACGCGCAGGCTCAGCGGCCATGGCCCACGGGCCCAGCCGCTCCGCGGCATGCGGGACCCTCCCGGGCTGGGGCACGAACCCGCATCCCCTGCATCGGCAGACGGACTCCCAACCACTGCGCCACCAGGGAAGCCCAGGGGATATTTTTAAGATGGTGAAGATATTTGTATGATACTGTTGCAGTGGATACATGACACTAAGCATTTGTCAAAACCAATAAAACTTTCCAGCACATAGAATGAACCTTAATATATGCAATTAAAAAAAATAATTTAGCAGGTCAGGTGATCTCAGACTGGAATGCAGAATGTGGCAAAATAGTCTTACTGTATTAGAAACATAGGAAACAACCTTACAGAAAGGAGTGGGGAAAAGACACTGAGCTAAATAATTTCAGAAACGTGTAGAGCCTCTAAGGCCAAAGGCAAAGAAAGACTACAGAAGCTTTGTATTCTAGGTAATAAAGTGTTTCCCATCGAGTAAAGGCTAACAATTCTGAAACCACCATATATTTAACCGGAATTGAACAATTAAGTAGATGGCACATGGTGACAGCCAGATTTCTACCTATTGGAGTAAGAAGTTACAGATAAACAAAAGAAGGAAGTTAGAATGATCCATGTGGTGATAGAATAGAGTTGGATAGGTCAATATTAATTTATGTTTAGCTTAACATAGATGCAGATGATTACATATAGAAGTGTTCGTAGATATATGTTGATAACATGTACCCTTGATATTATGTGATGATAATGCCACTTTATCTTCATTGTCTTCCCCTCAAAACCTCAACCCACATCTAATCATGAGAAATTTATCAAACTAATTCCAATAGAGGGGATTCTACTAATTAGTAATAACCCACACTCTTCATCAAAAACAATGAAAGACTATAACACTGTCCCATTCATGGAAAACCCTACAAAGACATGACTACTAAATTTAAAGTGGTATTCTGAATTCTGCCTGGAACAGAAAAAAGACATAAGTTAAAACCAAGGGAATCTGAATATAGTATGGATGTTTGTTCATAGTAATGTAGCATATCGGCTATATAATTGTAACAAATATGCCATGTTAATGTTAGAAGTATAATGTAAGATTGATTGTAGATGAAATCGTGTGTGAGATATATGGGAAAATCTGTACTTTAAAAAAAAATTATTTATTTATTTTTGGCTGTGTTGGGTCTTCATTGCTGTGTGCAGGCTTTCCGTGTTTGCAGCGAGCGGGGGCTACTCTTTGTTGCGGTGTGTGAGCTTTTCATTGTGGTGGCTTCTCTCGTTGCGGAGCACGGGCTCTAGGTGCATGGGCTTCAGTAGTTGCAGCACGCAGGCTCAGTAGTTATGGCTCTCGGGCTCTAGAGCACAGGCTCAGTAGTTGTGGCACACGGGCTTAGTTGCTCCGCAGCATGTGGGATCCTCCTGGACCAGGGATTGAACCTGTGTCCCCTACATTGGCAGGCAGATTCTTAACCATTGCGCCACCAGGGAAGTCCCATGTAGTTTTAAAAAATGTATAATATTTTAAAAATTTAGATATGTAACATAACACAAAATTCATCATTTCAAGGTATAAATTTCAAAAGTTTTTAGTATTCAGTGCTGTACAACAACCATCACTACCTAATTTCAGAACATTTCCACGAAAATAAAACAAACTCTGTAGCTATTAGCATTTAGTCCCAATTTCTCCCTCTCTCTTTCCTCAACTATTTCATGGCAAACACTAATTGACTCTCTGTCTTTACAGATTTAACTATTTTGAATATTTCATATGAATAGAACCATATAATATGTGGTCTTTTGAGTCTGGCTTTTTTCACTTAGCATAATGTTTTCAAAGTTTATTCATGTTGTAATAACAACACTTCTGTCATTTTTATGCTTGAATAATATTCCATTGTGTGGATATACCACACTTTGTTTATCCATTTGATCAGTTGACAGGCATTTTGACTGCTTTCACTTTTTAGCTGTTATGAATAATGCTGCTAATAACTTTTATGTACAAGTTTTTGTGTTGCAATATGTTTTCATTTATCTTGGATACATACTTAGGAGTGGAACTGCTGGCTCCCGACGATTCTATGTTTAACTTTTTGAGGAAATGCCCAACTGTTTTACACAGTGGCTGCACTGGTTTACACTCCTATGAGCAGTGTATAAGAATTCCACTTTTCCTACTTCCTCACCAATACTTGCTATCATCTTACATTTTAATTCCAGCTATCCTAATGAGTATAAAGTGATATCTCATTTTGGTTTTGATTGTATTTCCCTGTGGAGCATTTACATATGCTGTTGGCCATTGCATACTTTCTTTGAGGAAATCTATACTCAAATTTTTACTCTACTTAAAAAAAATAGTTGTCTCTTTTTGGTTGAGTTGTAAGAGTTCTTTATATATTTCAGATATATTAGACCCTTTTCTTTACTTTTTTGTTATTGTTGTTGTTTTTGTTGTTGATTTACCATGTTGTGTTAGTTTCAGGTGTACAGCAAAGTGAATCGTTTATACATATACATATATCCACTTTTTCAGATTCTTTTTCCATATAGGTCATTACATAGTATTGAGTAGATTTCCCTGTGCTATACAGTAGGTCCTTATTAGTTATCTATTTTATACATAGTAGTGTGAATATGTCAATCCCAATATCCCAATTTATCCCTCCCCACACCCTTTTCCCCCTGGCAACCATAAGTTTGTTTTCTACATATGTGACTCTATTTCTGTTTTGTAAGTAAGTTCCTTTGTACCATTTTTTTAGATTCCACATATAAGCGATATCATATGATATCTGTCTTTCTCTGTCTGACTTATTTCACTCAGTATGACAATCTCTAGGTCCATCCATGTTGCTGCAAATGGCATTATTTCATTCTTTTTAATGGCTGAAGAATATTCCATTGCATATATGGACCACATCTTCTTTATCCATTCTTTGTTGATGGACATTTAGGTTGCTTCTATGTCCTGGCTATTGTAAATAGTGCGGAAATGAACACTGGGGTGCATGTATCTTTTTGAATTATGGTATTCTCTGGATATAGGCCCAGGAGTGGGATTGCTGGATCATATAGTAGCTCTATTTTTAGTTTTTTAAGGCATGCCAATACTGTTCTCCATAGTGGCTGTACCCATTTACATTCCCACCAACAATGTAGGAGGGTTCCCTTTTCTCCACACCCTCTCCAGCATTTATTGTTTGAAGATTTTTTGATCATGGCCATTCTGACCAGTGTGAGGTGATACCTCATTGTAGTTTTGATTTGCATTTCTCTAACAATTAGTGAAGTTGAGCATCTTTTCATGTGCTTTAATAAGTGGTGCTGGAAAAACTGGACAGCTACATGTAAAAGAATGAAATTAGAACACTCCTAACACCATATATAAAAATAAACTCAAAATGGATTAAAGACCTAAATGTAAGATCAGACACTATAAAACTCTTAGGGTAAAACATAGGCAGAACACTTTCTGACATAAATCACAGCAAGATCTGTTTTGATCCACCTCCTAGAGTAATGAAAATAAAAACAAAAATAAACAAATAGGACCTAATTACACTTAAAAGCTTTTGCACAGCAAACAAAACCATAAACAAAATGAAAAGACAACCCTCAGAATGGGAGAAAATATTTGCAAACGAAGCGATCAACAAAGCATTAATCACCAAAATATATAAACCGCTCATGAAGCTCAATATCAAAAAAACAAACAACCAAATCAAAAAATGGGCAGAAGATCTAAATAGACATTTCTCCAAAGAAGACATACAGATGGCCAAAAAGCACATTGAATTGACCCTTTTCAAATATATAATTTTGCAGATGTTTTATCCCATTGTACAGAGTTTTTCCCCTGCTTTGTTTTTTAAATTCTTATATTTTTTATCAAAGTATAGTTGATTTACAATATTATATTAGTTTCAGGAGTACATTATAATGATTCAATATTTTTATGGGTATACTTCAATTAAAGTTATTGCAAAATAATGCCTATATGTCCCTGTGCTATACAATATATTCTTGTTGCTTACTTTATACATAGTAGTTGGTATCTCTTAATCCCATACCCCTGTCTTGCCATTCCCTTCTTCCATCTCCTCACTGGTAACCACTAGTTTGTCCTATATATATCTGAATCAGTTTCTGTTTTATTATATACATTTGTTATTCTATTATTTTGTTTCCACATATAAGTGACATCAGAGTATTTGTCTTTCTCTGTCTGACTTATTCCACTAAGCATATTACCCTTTGAGTCCATCCACATTGTTGCAAATGGCAGAATTTCATTCTTTTTTGTAACTGAGTAATATTCCATTGTATGTATATACCACAACTTCTTTATCCATTCACCTGCTTATGGGCACTTAGGTTGCTTCCATATCTTGACTATTATGAATACTGCTACTATGAACTTTGGGGTGCATAGACCTTTTCTTTTTTTGAATTTTTGAATTTTATTTATTTTTTTATACAGCAGGTTCTTATTAGTTATCCATTTTATACATATAGGTGTATATATCCTTTTGAATTAGTTTTTGTTTTCTTTGTATACATACCCAGGATTGCTCGATCATATAGTAGCTTTACTTTTAGTTTTTTGAGGAACCTCCAAACTGTTTTCCATAGTGCCTGCACCAATTTACATTTCCACCAATAGTGCACTAGGGTTCCCTTTTCTCTACATCCTCACCAACATTTGTTATTTGTAGATATTTTGATGATAGCCATTATGACAGGTGTGAGGTGCTATCTCATTGTGGTTTTGACTTGATTTCTTTGTTGGTTAGCAACGTTGAGCATTTTTTCATATGCTATATTCTTTGGAAAAAATGTCTATTCAGTTTTTCTGCCCATTTTTAATAAGATTTTTTATTAGTTTGATATTGAGTTGTGTTGAAGTTTATATATTTTGGATATTAACCCTTTATTGGTCATATCATTTGCAAATATTTTCTCACATTCAGTAGGTTGTCTTTTCATTTTGTCAATAGTTTCCTCATTGTGCAAAAGCTTTTTTTTTTTTTTTTTTTTTTTTTTGTGGTATGCGGGCCTCCCTCTGTTGTGGCCTCTCCCGTCGCGGAGCAGAGGCTCCGGACGCGCAGGCTCAGCGGCCATGGCTCACGGGCCCAGCTGCTCCAGCATGTGGGATCCTCCCAGACCGGGGCGCGAACCCGGTTCTCCTTCATCGGCAGGCGGACGCGCAACCACTGCGCCACCAGGGAAGCCCTGTGCAAAAGCTTTTAAGTGTGTGCCCACTGACTTTGGTAGGAGACCTGGATCTGACACGAATGCTGCCACAGTGTGCTGGCAGCTATCACCTTGATAGGAGGTGGGGTTGGAGATGGCAAAATTTGCTTTAAATTTGGTGATATATTGTATACATCTTTAAATGTTACTCAAATGGTTAAATATCTTTGCAGAAACAACACAGGCAAGATACATAAAAATGGCAATCCAAACACAGAAACTAGAATAAGTGGCACAGTGCAGTGTTATACAAAACATGGAATATGGATCAAGACTGCCTAGGCACAAATTTCCCTAGTAAACTTAGGCAATTTACTTTCTCTATGCCTGAGTATATAATTATAAAACAAAGATAAATAATAGTTCTATGTAAAAATAATAATTGCTTTAAATGTTGAGAGAATTAAATTATGTGTGTGTGCACATGTGTAAAATATTTACAAGGGTAATGATACATAATGATTGGTGATTGCTATATAAAGGTGTTATTAATATTTTACTTAAAATATCCACATACGAATTAAATTAATTAAATATCAGTAAGGATTAAAGGCATTTACATTAATGCATTAAATGCCACATTCTCATCCACAGTTGCAAAATTCCAAAATGTAGACCATTATGTATATGATTTTGAATGTTGCCTTCAGCACAAATCACACTCATTTCATCTTGGTTTATTCCTATATTTCATGATTACTGTTTATGTCTGAGTCTTCATGACTTTTGATGACTAAAATATATTTTGCTATTCTATTGATTCAGTGTATTCTACTTTTACTAAGCAAAGTAAGACACAAAACCACCACAAACAGGAATAATGTATTGATAACTCCTACAGGGTGCTTAAAACAATCATCCCACAGTTTTTATGATTTTCTGAAATACATTATATCATACTGTGTGGATTCTATTTTCTCTTTTATAATTAATAATATGCTACAGCTTATGGATTAAACTCCCAATGTTTATAATATAAACTAATATCCCTCTACATATCAGTTATTTATTTTCCTTTGACTACTCTGAATATTTCCATTATTTCAAAACCATTTTGACATAAGAAATTACATTATCAAACACTTTGTAACTGTAACTAGTAGCACAGAGAATTAAGTATGAAGACAGCATTCAGTAAGGTAAGTGATGTTGTTTTATTAAGACCGTGTACTCGAATTGTCATTGACATAGTGAAACGGAATTTGCTTAGACCATGTTAAGTCAGTATTTTTAAAACTCTGGATTTTTACTCTGTGTCAGCACAGAGTGTGTGACTGTAATTTTTAAATGAAATGGTAGTTACTATGGGCTTTAATATGAGACAAACACTGTCTCTCATCTACCACCCTTCACCCTAACACACAGACACACATGGCCATTCTATGGTCTAATCTTCTGTGATCCTTTTGGTCCAACCTAACTGAACTCTTTTTATATTATATAACTATATTCATGCATTTTCCTAAGATATTCACTCTGGAATAAGCTTTACCCCAGTTTTACCTGATGCCTTCTTGTATACATCTTCAAGATTTTATTTTAATTCCCATTTAAAATATGATGGTGTTGAGCATCTGTATAATATTCCACGTATTAAATAATGGATAGCCAGATGTGTAATCTTCTACAGGTAACTTCTGTGACAGCCACAGGAAGTATAGTAGAAAAAACATTTCAAAATTAGACAGAAAAAATATATTTAAAATTCATGGCCTCTGTTTTGATGTTTGTTTGTTTTAAAATCCGAGATTTGGTTATTTGTCCTATACTAGGGATTCTACCTCATTAGAGTTGCCAGATCAAGCAAAGAAAAATGCAGGATGCACAGTTGAATTCGAACTTCAGATAAGCAACGTATTTTTTTTAGTATAAGTATGTCCCATGCAATATTTGGGTATACTTGTTCTAAATAATATTCATTGTTTATCTGAAATTCAAGTTTAAGTACACATACTATAGCAGATAAAATTGTAAGACAATCAGTTAAATTTTAATTTCAGATAAACAATGATTGTTTATTATAAGTATTTTATCTGGCAGCTCTATATTCCACCGAGTTTAGAATGCTGATAGAGTGGAAGGGTAGGCCAATTCTATGGGAGAAATACCACTGAACTTTGGATCATTTCCCCAATTCAGAATGTAGCACTAGAACTTCAATTCCAGAGGCCTATTATTTCCTTCATTTCTACTAGTAGGGGTCTCCACTATGCTTCTTTAGTAGGTATGAGCTTGGGGGGCGGGGATGAGGATCAACATTCTGTTTTCCTCCAAGTTTGGGGTATTAATGGCAATTCTCCCCTTACTAAGAGGGGTTCTGAGTTTGGGATTAGTGTGAGGAATGATATCAGGCTGTGCTTTTCTATTCTGCTCAGAAATGTGTTTCATTCTTTCCTGAGAGTTTGGGTTTTTCTTGTTTGTTTGCTTTTTAAAATTAAACTGTACTATTTACCCCCCCCAAAAAAAAATCTCTTCTAACTCTTTAGAATATGTGATGTTGGGAAAATTCCTTAACTTGTCTGAAAATCCACATCTTCATAAATAAAAGCTAACTTATAAAAGAACTAGTAAGAATTAAAATAAAATTGTACCTGAAATTGATAAATATGCATTTATAATTTAAAAATATATTAATTAAAACACTGCAACATATTTATTTCTGTACTAGTCTGAACATTCAAAGAATTTTAATAATACATTTTCTAAACCAGTTGGAACATAAATGGCTTAGTAATATATGATCTAGAACATAGTAATATATGATCTAGAGTAGTAATATATGATCTTAGAACCATATGGAAGCACAAATTGATTATAATAATTAATACTTTTAGCCAAAACCTATAATTTTAAATAAACTCAATTAAATTACTAGTAGAAATTTGATTCCAGTGATAAAAATATCTACACTTGTTTTTAGCTTTTGAAACAAAGGATATTTATTTATTTACTTACATTTTTAAAAAGTGAATTAACATTTCACATTAATAAATAATTTAATTTGTTCTCTATAATATTTATGAGAACTTACTCTATACTCTGTAAACTAACCTATTATGACTCCACTGGAATACTATGGTTTATGAACACATACTTTCCTATGCATTTAAGAAATACTACAGTATTTTTATAAATGTGTTAAATAAACCTCAAGTTGCAATTTTTGAACTGCTGGTCATTTTTTAAACTACCAGCATATATACAGTGAACCATCTTAAAGTCATTTGTATTTAATTCATGCACAGCATCATTCTAGGATGTAGATTCTAATTAGAAGAAACACAAATAATGAATACCTTATGATTATTGATTACCAAGTCATTTAGTTAAATGTGGCCTATGCAGTGTTCACTCACACCATATACAACAGTTCAAAGAAAGGTAATTTAGAGTCAAGAGCATAATTTATTTTTGTCATCAGCCTTTTAATTCCTTTAAGCTAAACTTAAAAGAATGCTATTTGAAAATATTTTATATTTTAAAGACTCCCTTTGAGCAATCTAAAAACAATTCAGAAGAACAATTCTTGGAAAATGTCCAAAGTATTTGTCTTCATACATTGTTGACATAAACACTGACAAGAAAAATATTCTATATTCTATAGTCTAGTGAATACCTGATTGTAATATCTGCCAAATATTCCTGCTAAATTGCAATCTTGTGAGGCTTCATGGATGTTAATTATTTGTATTTGTTATTCTTGTATAATAGAAACTATAATTTTGTGTTCAGTTAAGTAGCAAAGAAATAAGAAGACTCACACCAACCTATATAATTATGCTTCTCTCTCACACACAGACACACACAAAATCTCATTACCATAAAGTTACTAATAATATCTTATTGAGCAGTCTTGTACCTTAAAATGTTGTCATGAGTTCTTAGAACAATTTATTTGTTATGGATAGTCACAACTGAGGCTTTAGCAAGTTAATATTGCACAAGTGATACCAAGAGAATTGTATAAGAAGTAAAGTGGCATTTCCCAAGAGTATGCTAAATTAAAACAAGTATATCCAATGAGACTAATAATCCATGTAATCCAGTATTCTCTATCTTATAGTCACTAAATGTATTTTAATTGTTTTATGAGCTGTAAGCTAAATGATCTTCCATGAATATCTGCTATGGCAATCTCTCTATCTCACAAGGCAGGACTAATGGGCATTAATGACAATCATATGCCCAGAATCAATGCCAGATGCATTTATTCAATGAGGATCTTCTAGTTAAGAGTCTTTCTCTGCCAAATAACATTTAATTTTGTACAGTAAGGACCCATTTCTAGCCAGCAATGTTACATTCAAGTCAATGGTTTTCTTTAAATTTTTCCTCCAAATTACCACTATTTATTAGGCATTTACAAGTTACACTGCTAGAATTTTACTACCATAAATTTTATTTTTTTAAAAATCTCTTATATTAGTTTGTATTTATTCGTTGAATGTCCCTTTTTGAAGACCTTCATGCCATTTCTTCCCGGTAGTTTCATTCCAACAAAATGTGCATTTTTCTCTATTTTGGGCATGACTGAATATAAAATGAACTAGAAAATAGTATTTTTGAAGGGTAACTTTAAAGAAAAAAAAATCGAAGAAGACAGGAATGGATAGCTAGGTAGAAGATTGATAGATAATAAGATAGATGATAGGTAGACAGATAGATGATAGATCAGATGGATAATAGGTAGATAAATGATAGATAAAGGAGGAAGAGAGGAAGGAAGGAAGGAAGGGAGGAAGGAAATGAAATTCACCAAAAAATTAATTTTTTTATATTCAGGTAATGGATAATGAAATACTATAATGATTTTGTTTTTGTTTCTACTTTGCTATTTTACCAAATAGGATACCATCAGCATTCTTATAAGCTGTAACAAAATAAATGCTACAAAAGATATTAGTGCAGAAATAACAAAAACAGGGCACACATGTATGATTTGCACAGCTAAATTTAATTTAAAATAACTTTTAAAAAAGATTAATGTCCAACATTTAAAGGTTAAAAATAAACTGGACACTTTTATGTTGGCGTGTAGAGAAAAATATCAACTTATCAACTTAGCTGGCATATGACAATTTCTGTTCATATAAGGTTCTATTTCTATGAAGATAATAACCATACACATTTTACAACTTTTTTTAAGAAGTCAGATGAATCTGGGGTCTAGACATCCAGATATTGAAGTCGATCCATTAAGAAGTATTGTGTGACTGTGACAACAAATAAACTCCTCTGAACCTCAGTTTTCTCATTTAAAATATGAAGACATTTAACCAGATGACTCTAAAGTTTTTATCAACATCTAAAGTCTCAACAAGCAGTCATTCTCAATATTCTATGCTTTTGGTCTGGTTTTGATAGCCCTATATGATCCTGAAAAATATCTCAAAAATGTAGCAAAGAATGAAAAAAATCTACACAGTACTATGAAAACTGATGGGTTCTAGAGACAACTACAATATTTCACCCTGTAGGAACTGTGTACTTTGACTAAAACAAACGTTCAACTTAATGAAACAATGTCAGTATTCATTCTGTGGTAAAACCTGATGATGCTACACTGGCTGAGAGAATGATGGACATGACACATTATTATAATATTTATTTTGATGTTAAATTTTCAGTTTAAGTCTTTAAATCAGGTCAGAGACAATTTATGCACACCCATGTTTCTCTGTTCTGTCAGTCATTCTCTCTCCATTTTAATGTGTGGCATCCAGCACTTAACTGAGTTTCTAAAAGGGACTAATTAATCATGAAATAGGTTTTTGCCAGGTTTTCAGGTGTAGATTCATTTATGCCATATCTACTTGAAAGCAAAAGATTATACCGGACTGGAAAATGAACTATGTTATTATCTCACTAGAGTATTATACAGTAAGAGTCACTCTCTTGAAACAGCAAGGATTCCTTCAAACATATGTTTATGTTTAAAATTAGGTACTGTTTAGCATGGCAACTGTGAATGATACATTAGTGCTCCTTTCTTCATAAAATAACCCAATTCTAATTAGGATGAAGGAATATTTAATTTCAGGAGATTATATTTTTATTAAAGTACATGGTTCTGATATAATTAAGATGATTTTGATTTTTCAAATTTTATTTTGTTTTTTGCTTTTTTTAGGGAAGAGCATCTGTCCTGCATTCTAAATATAGAGGTATAAATAGAATTGGGCCAATTCTTTCCCGTTAAAACGTCTAGCTGTATTTACCTTGCATGTGTTTGTGAAGCCTGGAAAGAAGGAGTAGCTTTTCTTGCTCCTTTCCATTAGCTATGGAGAAGAGGCATGAATCTCAAGGTGATGGAATTACATCAGTTCATTAGCTCAGGGATTACAGAGAAATTATTAATTTTTTAGACTCAGTTTCACCCTCTTCCTCTGCTTACTCGTCAAAAAGAAGAGGAGGGGAATTTTATTTATATATTACTAGTTTTAAATTGAAGTTTTTGCTTTGGACTCTTCTAATCAATCATTTAAATCCATCATAGTAAATTTAGTAAATACATTTTTTGAAAAAAGAAAGAGAAAGGTAAAAATCAACATGTTTAACAGCCAAAATTGGTTATTGTTAACCTTTTTTATTTTATTTAAAAAAAATTTTTTTAAGAAGATGTTGGGGGTAGGAGTTTATTAATTAATTTATTTATTTTTGCTGTGTTGGGTCTTCATTTCTGAGCTTCGTTTCGAGGGCTATCTCTAGTTGTGGCAAGCGGGGGCCACACTTCATCGTGGTGCGCGGGCCTCTCACTATCACGGCCTCTCGTTGCGGAGCACAGGCTCCAAACGCGCAGGCTCAGTAGTTGTGGCTCACGGGCCTATTTGCTCCGAGGCATGTGGGATCCTCCCAGACCAGGGCTCGAACCCGTGTCCCCTGCATTAGCAGGCAGATTCTTAACCACTGTGCCACCAGGGAAGCCCTGTTACCCTTTTTTAAATGCTTATCAATATTTTCCATGACTTACTTTGGAAATTTATTTGTTCATTTAGAAGGATACTATTATTCTGTTGGTGACATTTTATACTCTATTATAATTTACTATAAATATATGCCCACTCTTTAAAACACTTTTGTAAGATGATTTTTATAGCTGCAATAATTTCATAAAAGTTATATTTAAAAATGTATTTAAAGATTTCTGCCACATTTTTAGATATTCGGCAAGTTTGATTTAGTCACTACTAAAAAAAATAAACAATTTTAATACCTCTGAGTAATCTTTTAGATTACTTTGTAAAGTAGTATGATTGTGTCAAAGGATACACACATATTTGTTTATTTTGATATGTATTTGCATTTATATTTAGAACATATTTTAGCCACACTTTTGATATCTGATTTTATGCTTTCAATTTGTAGGGGATATCTATGTCATGGATTGTGTAGTACTGAACCTCTTCTAAGAACTTCAATCTCCCTTGCCTCCCAATCAAATAACTATCCAAAGGCCAGCCATATTCTCAAGAATTAACATAAATTGGATCAATGAGCTCGTATCCCCAGTGTTCCTCTTAGAGCTAGCTCTGAAAGTGACTAGGTATTAAAATTATTTCATTAGGCAGATTCCGGAGCAGTTAAAAAGGCTGAACAAAGAAATTACTCCACTGCCAGGCAAATAAGTCCGCAAGTTAGCTGTATATAAATCCACTGTTAAATAGCTGCTGTATTAATTTAGAGTATGGTTGTAAAAAAAAAAAACTGCAAGGTGAAAGAAAAAAGCAAAAAACTGGTTAAAATGTTAGTATTGATATGAAAATGTAATGAAACATTAATAACTAGGTTTTTGGAGGTTGGAATAATATGGAACTAAAATGTAAAATGAATGGAGGTAAAGAATTCTTCATATATTTCCCCGGGGTATGATAATGTAGTGGTACTGATTATATTTGGAGATCGTTAAGTGAACATGTTTAAATTTATTAGAACCACTAAAAATAGCAGGAATAGGGCTTGTTTCTGCTCGGAATGCACATTCCCCAGATCTCCACATGACTCATTCTCTCTTTTTAAGGTGTTTTCCTTGAAGTATTCCCTGACCATCCTAACTTTAAATAATTAACCACTTAATATTCTTGGATATGTTTATCTACTTATTTCTTTTCATAGCACTTACTACCACCTGAACTTATACCACGTAGTCAATGGTTTCTTTCTTTTATGTCTCCCCCTGGAATGCTAGCTCCACCACAGGGAGATTTTGCCTTTCTCATTTTGCTCTTTATTCTCAGTACTTACAATGCTTCATGGTAAATAACAAATGCTCAAAATAGGTTTGCTAACTGAATCAAAGAATGATTATGTGATTAATCAATCAATCTTCTATTTAATCTTATTGATTCTTTGTCTTTCATCTCTGATTCTGGCTTTTTTTTCCCCTCAAATTTGCCTTTATAATACAGAATCGGAATTTAGCAGTGTTAATTTGGTTGGAGTCTTTTTTCCTTAATATCAACATATATTTACAATATCAACATTTATTTTTCTTGATTTGAATTATAAGTTCTGTCAGTTCACTATATTAAATCTAATTTTGTTGTTTGACCAACTCCAGTATCATAAAATCAATTCTCTCCTTTTCCATTTTTTGGAATACTTGAGAAATTTTTGGCCATTTCCTGTTTCCTGGAATAAATCTTGTAAATAATTCTTTCAATAATATTTTGAATGATTTATTAATATTTTAAACTTGAATTTTCATACACCTAATGACATTTATTGACTAATATTTTGTGGATCCCTCTTTTTCTTTCTTAATGTAATGCCCATATAATTGTGTATGTTAAAGATAATAAAATATATATTAACATTTTTATTTTGTTATATTTATTTTTCATGTTGCATAGTTATATCTGAAAGTGTCATTTGATATAAAAAGAAACATTATTATCAGGCTGTAATGACAGTCTGATAATATTGATAAATATCAATAATACTTATTGATATTAATAGACTTATTTATGCTCAGAAAACACTAAAAGGTACTTTTATTTCAGATTATTTAAACAAAATGTCACCTATTGAGGTAAAATTAATAAAGTATTATTATAATTTGAGAGGCAGTTATAATTAACAACAAAAAAGATACACTGATTTTTGCTGATTTTACTTTTTAAAAATCATTGAGATATTCTTTAGAAATGGTCTTAAAGGATGAATTTGATCATTTTAATTTAAATGATACCAAATAATATTGTAATAGACAGTTTTATAACTGTCCTACAATCTTTGAACACTCTAGCAGTATCTGGGAATTCTGAGTTTTATAAATCTCTGCTCTCAAGGTAGAAATCAGAATTTTAAAAAAATCATAGTTGCCTACTTCCTTTCAGTCAGAATGCTGGCATACTATGTAGGCTCCACCAATATGATACATTTCATGCAAGACATCCATGAGGAAAAAGGGCTGACATGAAACTCATTTTTCTTGTGAGATTGACAGCAACATCTGACTTTCGGGTGATGCTGTATTTACAAAGTCAGTTTCTGAATGCAACAGTGCAATTAGCAAACAACAAATCATTTTTTTCTGATGTTTTGTGGGGCTGAATCAATGATTAAAATTTCCTGAGGCCATTTCTATATAGGATTTTGGACATTATTCCTAGAAATTTAGATTGGAACTTGGTTCTCTTGCCCTCATAATTCTCTGAGATACCCAATAAGATGTTTCTTCTTATTATTTAGTGTCAGCTTTTTCTTCCCTTGCATCTATAAACAAAAATGTAAAAAATTATGTTCCCTATCTTTTTATGTGCTTCTCTATTTGGGGATATTTTGTTCTGTCAATTATGTGTAACTAGTATCTAATTATATTAATTATTACTATGATCATTTCATAAATACTAGTAGGAATATTGAATTCACATTCTTAATTGCTTCTGGTAGTACTTCAGGGTGGCATAAAACTGAACACCTAATAGTTGTACTTCTATTGAAAATTGAACAGGGGAGATAAATATGAACATAATGATTGAAAAATATTTTCAGGATTATCATCTGTAAATGCTTAATCATAGAGAGGATGGAGGCTATAACAAGCTGAAAGAGAAGTTCTCATAGTTATCATTAGTATCATATTTATCTGGTTACATGTGCCTCTCTTTCCCAGTCAAATGTAAATCCATGAAGTCATATATATATATATATATATATATATATATATATATATTTAACTTTGTATCTCACTTGGATAGCAATATTCTGGGTACATTGCAATCACTTCAATGTTTGTTACATGAGAAAAAAAATCTGTTCTAGACTTGTCTCCAGAGTTCTTAAATGTAGGTGCTCCTATAATCTCAATTAAATAATTTATTTAAGGTATCAGGTATTCCCAGAATCTGCACATCTTTGGTATAAAACAGTTTGTGTCATGGTAGGCTGAGAGATTCTTTCAAGGCTAGCTCTGAGCAACTGTTAGCCATAGTAATTACTTTGTGAAATAGTACAGAACCAGTTTATTTTAGATGTGCAACCCATAGCATTTTACTCTTCTCCTGGAATACTGTAGGATGACAAGGGGATGTTTGAAGACCTGATAAAAATCCAAAAATAAGGTCAACAATAGCAGAGTGGGAAAGGAAGTTTAAAAGAGACTTTTTAAGTAAAAGAAAACAAGAAAATTTCAAATCATCTTAATATTATAACTAGATCAAAAGATGATTTAAGTTGGATTATAATATCAGAAATTCTTAAGTAAATAAACTGAAGTTAAATTTTATAATTAAATTGGTCCTGCTTTAATTAAGCAAAATCATATTAATAAAAAGAGGCATAAAATACTCATACTTCTTTGAGAGGGCAAATTTTGGTCTAAGCAAGTGCAATGAAATTCAGTCCTATAGAAAGGGTGTTGGAATGATGTTCCCTGACTCTGAGCTAGAACAATAATTCACTTTAGATCAGAGTACACAAGGATTAATGATAGCAGCAGAAGAGATGTGATAACCAGTAAAGCAACTTTTCTTTTTGATTTTTGCCAACAACAATCTTTGCCCTTTTTCCTCCATACTTTTCTATAGTTTTAATTTAATTTTGTTGTATTACTATATTTGTAATAATCATGTCCACATAACTTAAATATTGTTTTTTAATTATCGTAACAAGACATCTAATCTTTCAAAAATATTTCATGCATAATATTCTATCATTTATCACCATTTATTTAAATCTTCTACTTGTAGTCAATATGTTTCTTTATTATAGTAAAAACTATAATGATCTTCACAAAATCTTTATCATGTTTCAGATCATGGACTCCAGTTTCATTTCCAGTTGTGAAATCATTCTACTAAGAGATACGAATTTTTAAAAGGTGCATATTGGTAGATTACTTTCTAGAAAGGAAAGTGAAGATGCATTAAACCTGAAACCAACCTAACATTGAGTTATATCATAAATGTCTCCCTTAGGAAATTTTTCTACCTATCCAGACTAGTCGTAATACTCCAGATCATGTATTGACTATTTTGAGCTTTATCCAATTATTATCTTCCCTCAAAACTGCCCCCACCTCAAAAATAATTGTTTATTAGTGGTACCAGAAAGAAAAAAAGGAAAATGGCATTTATGGTACATTTTTTGCCAATCTCTAGTCTTCACAAGAGACCTGACAAGTTGTTATAGTCATATCCACTGTACAGAGCATATAACTCATGGTCAATTAGACTAAATAAATTGTCCAAAATAACAACATTTTTGTCAGATGTCAAAGCTGGGATTTGTATTCAGCTACTTCTGAAGACTAAGTTGATTTTCTTTCTACTATACTGATCATCCTTTCCTCAAGGACCAGCTTCTTGATACATCTTACAAATGTGTCTCTCCCCTTCCTCAATCTCTTTTTTTTTTTTAACATCTTTATTGGAGTATAATTGCTTTACAAGGGTGTGTTAGTTTCTGCTTTATAACAAAGTGAATCAGCTATACATATACATATATCCCCATATCTCTTCCCTCTTGAGTCTCCCTCCCTCCTACCCTCCCTATCCCACCCCTCTAGGTGGTCACAAAGCACCAAGCTGTGCTATGAGGCTGCTTCCCACTTCAATCTCTTTTTTGTCTTAGATAAGTAAAAATAATAATTTTCACATAGTGTTATATGTAGGCATAAGTGTGATTCTGAAACTTGTGCTCAGAGTTCAAAACTTAACTTCATAGCTCTGTGACAATTAGCAGGTCATCTGAACTTTTTTGTGCCCACAGTTTATCTAAAAATTGTGATGATAATAATATATTTATCTCACAGGGTTGTCATGAGAATTAATATATACAGAGTATTTGGAATAATACCAGTTATATAAATTTTTGCTATCATAATTATCATGATTTTTTAATTGTTTTGGTTGCAATATTTTAGACCTACTTCCTTAACTTCAAACACTCTAAGTGTCTTTGATATCTACAGAACAAACAAAATCAAATCACTACCCTTGTTTTTTACAGGGAATTCAATACTAAGTTGAAAATTTCTGTAACAATTTAATTTTTAAGAAAAGTGGAAAACACTATTCCTAGATATGCCTCTTGTTCAGTTTCTCCAATTTTTAGCACTGAGATTTGGTCAAATGAATAACCAGCGTGAAGAAAACTAGGCCCTGGTCTTTAAAAACATCAGGAATGTCAGGAAAAGTTTAGAGGGTAGAACACCTGAGACTTTGCTATTTTGGAAGACATCTCAAATATAGATTTAAAGCTATAGAAACAGTGAGTATAAAATATTCATTAGTCAAAGATATATAGCAGGTTCAAGGTAAGAGTTATCTATTAAAATAGACACAAGAATAAAACAAATAAGGTCTAACAGGCAGTTCTAGAAAAGACTATCTAACACAGAATCAACATCTGCACCAGTCATGTAAAAGGGCTTTTGGAATGGAAAACGTACTTGTTGGAACTGAGCTACTAATAATTTAGCCAAGTAGGTATTATGTAGAAAAAACTAAAAATATACGTATTATTTGCATAGTTTAGCTCACAAGGAACCACATATTAAGAAGGACCAAAAATGAAGAGGAAACTGTAAGACCAGAGCCATAGTATCTCAGAAGCTGAGGCAGCCATGAAGAACAGAGCCCCAAACTTTAATCAGGCACAGAGGGAAAAGGAAAGCCCACAATGGTGTGGATGGGAACTGGAGTGTCCACATAATGCTAGAACACTCAAGTGCAGCCCTTTCATGAAAGGGGAAACTACTTAGTAAAACAAACAAAAAACCCTTGCTTTTCAGAAACTACTTACAAAGAAGCAGTCCTCTCTTGAACCACACAGCAGCAGGACAAAATAGTACAACCTGAACACTTGATACCAAAGTACCCTCTTTCCAGGGGTTTTGAATTTTAAAACTGATGCCATTCAATAAAGTAAAGTACTTCCAAGTTGGAAATAATTGCAAGAACTTTTTGGAGGAATAGACTCTAATGTAAACATGCAGAATTCCTACCAATTAATATTTATAATATATAAGTTCACATTAAATACAATGGCCAATTAGTATATGAAAGGCTGTTCAAATAATGGAAGAGAGGAGGAGAAAAAGAAAAGGGATGGAAGAAAACTTAATTGAAAGTGCATTTTAGATTTTAAAGGATACATATTATTCATGCCTATGTATTTTTAATATGAGACTCCATACCAGAAAAAAAATTCCAGTATAGCCACCTCATAAAATTTAATATAACTTGTGGGTTCCTTACTATTCTGCTATTATGCCCACCTGCAATGTCAAGGTTTAGCTCAGCAGATGTCAACCTTATTGAAACTAACATCTTTTCTCATAGCGAATATTGTGTAACATATTCTTTATTAAGTCAAAGATAATATACTATATAATACAAATTTAAATATATACATATAAAATATATATGTACAGGCATATGCATATAATGCTTTATATAATAAAAATTAATTTTAGTAAAATCACATATAGCTCAACATGTAACTTGCTGGATCACATTATTAGACAAAACACAGAGGAAATTGAACAAGATGGCAGAGTAGAAAGACCCTGAGCTCACCTCTCACAAGCACACCAAAATCACAGCTATTTGCAGAACAACCACTGATGAAAAAGACCAGAACCTCCCAGAAAAAGATCTCCTACAACTAAAGACATAAAGAAGGAACAACAACAAGATGGGTATGAGGAGGGATGGACTCATGATATGCTCAAATTCCATATCTCCAAGTGGACAACCCACAAACTGGAGAATAATTATATTACAGAGGTTCTCCCACAGGAGTGAGAGTTCTGAGCCCCATGTTGGGCTCCCCAGTCCAGGGATCCTGCACCCACTGGGAAGATGAACCCCCAGAGCATTTGGCTTTGAACGCCAGTGGGGCTTAATTTTGGGAGTCCCACAGGACTGAGGGAACAGGCTTCTTAAAGGGCGCACACACAATCTCACATGCTCCACAACCCAGGGCAAACAGAGGAATTTGATAGGAGCCTGGGCCATACTTCCCTGCTGGTCTTAGAGAGTCTCCTGGAGAGGCAAGGGCAACTATGGCTCACCCTGGGGACATAGACACCGAAGGCAGCCATTCTTGGAAGCTCCTTCTACTGCATGGATGCTGGTGGGCACTATTGTGGAATCTTTCCTCCAGCACATTAGAGCCAAGACGTGGCCCCACTCAACAGCCTATAGATGCCAGTTCTGGGACACCTCACACCAAACAACTAACTGGGCAGGAACACGCTAGCCCTAACCCACCCATCAGCAGACAGGCTGCCTAAAGCCTCCCTGAGCCCTAGACACTCCTCTAGACACAGCCCTGCCCACCAGAGACCAGGACCCAGCTTCAACACTTGTGGACAAGCCCTGGCCCTGCCCTCCAGGCAGCCTGCTCTAGCCTCTGGACCAGCACCACCCACCAGAGGGCACACACCAGAGGCAAGGAAACAACAATGTCATAGCCTGTACACCCAGCCTGCCTACAGCAGGCCAGACCCTGCCCTGGGACCAGCTAGAAGGTCAATGTAAGCTTCAGGACACACTGGACCCCATATGAAACTGTGTCAGGAACCACCCCCCACCCCCATCAGCAATCTGACTCCAGCTCTGGGATCCCTGGGCCCTGCAGGCAGATCCAAGACCCGGCTCTGCCTATCAGTAGTTCAGCAGTAACCCCAGGACCTGGCTTCACCTACAAGTTGGCAAGCAACAGCCCCAGAGTCTTCTGGACCCTAACTCCACCAGTGAGACAGCACTAGCCCTGGGGCCCCCTGCAGTTGTGCAGTCAGCTGCCTTGTTACCAGGCCCCACCAAATGATAGCTAACCAAGCCTACCAGATCACCCACACAGTCAACCTGCCAACTATCATTCTCAAAATATTCTAAAAAATTGCAGAGGAAGGAACACTTCTGAACTCATTCAATGAGGCCAGGATCACCTTGATACCAAAACCAAACAAAGATATCACCATAAAAGAATTACAGATCAATACCACTGATGAACATAGATGCAAAAATCCTCAACAAAATATGAGCAAACCAAATCCAACAATACTTTAAAAGGATCATGCACCATGATCAAGTGGGATTTATTCCAGGGATGCAAGGATTTTTCAATATCTGCAAATCAAGGAGACACATTAACAAATTGAAGAATAAAAATCATCTCAATAGATGGATAAAAAGTTTTTGACAAAATTCAACATCCACTTATGATAAAAACTCTCCAGAAAGAGGGCATAGAGAGAACATACCTCAACATAATAAAGGCCGTATATGACAAACACAGCTAACACCATAATCAATGGTGAAAAGCTGAAAGCAGTGTACCTCTAAGATCAGGTACAAGACGAGGATGCCCACTTTCACCACTTTTATTCAACATAGTATTGGAAGTCCTAGCCAAAGCATTCATACAAGAAAAAGAAAACCACAAGGAGACATCACTTCACACCTGTCAGAATGGCTATCATCGAAAAGAACACAAATAATAAACATTGGTGAGGATGTGGAGAAAACGGAACCCTCACACACTTTTGGAGGGAGTGTAAAATGATGCAGCCACTGTGGAAAACAGTATGGAGGTTCCTCAAAAAACTAAAAATAAAACTATCATATGACCTAGCAATCCCACTTCTCGGTATATATCTGAAAAAAAACAAAAAACACTAATTAGAAAACATACATGCACCCTGATGTTCATAGCAGCATTATTTACAATTGCCAAGATATGGAAGCAAACTAAGTGTCCATCAACAGATGAATGGATAAAGACGATGGAATACTACTCAGCCATAAAACAGAATGAAATTTTGCCATTTGCAGCAACATGGATGGACTTGGAGGGTATTATGCTAAGTGAAATATGTCACACAGAGAAAGGCAAATACTCTATGATATCACTTATATGTGGAATCTAAAAAATATAACAAACTAGTGAATATAACTAAAAAGAAGCAGACCCGCAAATACAGAGAACAAACTAGTGGTTGCCAGTGGGAAGGGGGAGGGGCAATACAGGGGTAGAGGATTAAGAGGTTCAAACTATTATGTATAAAATAAGCTACAAGGATATATTGTACAACACAGGGAATATAGCCAATATCTCATAATAACTATAAATGGAGTATAACCTTTAAATATTGTGAATCACTATATCATACACCTGTAACTTATATAATAAGTTATTGTACACCAACTATACTTCATAAAAATTAATTGAAAAAAGAATTCCCAAATGAATATATCGACTTGCTATATGATGAAAAGAAGAAAACATAATGACATAATTTATAACCTAAATGTGGAATCACCTTGAAAGTACAAATTCAAATGTAGATTGATACACATATATTATATTGGTAACTCACATTAAAGGTATACCTGCCACTGGTGATGTGCGTTTTTGAAACAATAAACAACTCTTGGTAAAATTCAAACACAATAAATACAGGACTCCCTCAATTTTTACTTAATATGGGTGTTGCTTTCTATAAAATTTTTGTTACACCATATTAAAATCTGCAAAATGGAGTTTGTTCTACTTCCAAATGCATTGTTAGTTTCAGTTCCAAATCCCTGTGGGTGTCAGGAGAATGGGATGGTCCCATGAGCTGCAGGAAATCTACCATTGATTAAATGTCTGAGAACCATAAGCTTTATTACAACAAACAATCCCCATTCCTCACGTGAAACAATGTATAAAATACTCACCTGGTGCTGACAGAGCACTGTTGGAGAACCACTGGTCCAAAATAGATTTAGATGATTATTTCAACATGTAAACAAGTAAGTACCTAATAATTTCACTTCCTTTTTAATTCGAAAATGAAGAGGGCTTCCCTGGTGGTGCAATGGTTAAGAATCCACCTACCAATGCAGGGGACACGGGTTCAAGCCCTGGTCTGGGAAGATCCCACATGCTGCGGAGCAACTATGCCCGTGTGCCACAACTACTGAGCCTGTGTGCTACAACTACTGAAGGCTGCGCTCCTAGAGCCCATGCTCTGCCAGAAGAGAAGCCGCTGAAATGAGAATCCCACGCACTGCAACGAAGAGCAGCCCCCACTCGCCACAACTAGAGAAAGCCCGCACGCAGCAACAAAGACCCAATGCAGTCAAAAATAAATAAAATAATTTAAAAAAAAGAAAATAAAATGAAGAAAACTTGATAGTGTTTATTGGACTATAACCTCCTTGCTATTCTACTTTGTTGTGAAATACTCTTTTGATTTGTTAATATGCCAAACACTAAGACATTTTAGGCAGAAAAGCATAAAAAATATAATCACAGCAACCATTAGGTTACTGAAAACTATTTTAAAAAAAGATTGCTGTTATTATTACTCAAGATGACAGAACTTCTCGCCAAATCACTCTTGAGAGTGTCTGTCAAAATGTCACTTATTAAAATGTAACATTTTCATTGAAGACTGTTATATCTTAATCTCAATCATTTTAGATGAAATAGACAAGTGCAATATAAATTAATCATTCTGTTTCACGAATTACTTTCATATACTAAAACAATATCTACTTTTTAACTCAGAATCATTTTACTTATTTATTTAAAAATATTTTATGTTTACTAAAAAGTAGTTAAAACAAAAATCTCCTTCACTCTCCTTGCCAGTAATAGTCATGTAACAAATAACCATTAATTTCTTTAAAATATCAGCTACAGAGGAATATGTTCATTACTCAAGTAGCGACTTTATAGTTTAGCATCCACCAAAGCTAAAACACACAGTTCATTAATTCAACCAACCAGACCAGTTTCCTAGAAGTTGGAAATACAACTGCAAAAATATCACACTTGGCTCATGCAAGATTGGAGTTTATAGTTTAGTAGAAAATAGAGATATAGAAATTAAGATCCTTGATGTAAAATGTTTTATTCTTTGTCTTGACAAAAGCTACCACTAAAATCATATTGGTCCATAAAACAGATATCAACAGGCAATGCAGCATTAGATAATTTTTGTAAAGGTTAGAATAAAGTACATTTATGTTATAGAGAGTAAAACATTGAGCTTTTTGTATTAACAAGCATGCACATATAAACTAATTAGTAAAGGAATAAATGGCAGAAATGTGATATTTTAAATAATATGTGTATAAGTGAATGTTCTTAGAGATATTATAAGTAATTAAACTGATGTTTTTGATACATGTAAAATGACCAATCTCTGTCAATTCAATTTACTCATTCATTCATGAAAAGCTATTGATTTTACATTATGTTCAAAAATTGTGCAAGACAGTGTACCTATGAAGAAAGCAATATGTGAAATAAATGGAAGTTTCATAATTGAGGTTATGCAAATAATTTTGTAAAGGGAGACAGGAGTGGATATTGAAAGTGGAAAGAAATGAAAGACAGGGGTATATGTGGTCCTGATCATAATGAATTCTGTGTGTTATTTTGGGAGTTGGAAATTTATCCTGAAGATGCTAACAGGGGATTGAGAAATTTTAATAAAGAGAATGACATGATCAATTCTTATTTTAGAAATGTAGCTATCAACAGTATGGAGAATAGAGAAGATGGAAGAGAATGGACATAGAAAAAAAAATAAAAAACACATTTTTTCCATGTAGATGATGTTAGGAAATGGAGACAAAACATTCAAAACCAGCAAGAGGAAAAGAGGTAGAAATTTGTAATAGAACCAATACAGGAGAATCTAAATTATGTCCCTGTTGTTTCCAGAAATTACAGCTACTGTTCTACCAGACTGTAAATATGGCTATTCATTGGTTTTAATTGCCATGTATATAATTTAGATTCCATATATCAACTCTAAGATGCTATAAATTATACTAAATCATGTACTGCGATGCTATTTAAGAAAAATAAATTACTAGCTTAATAATTACATAATGCTAAGTTGCCATTGATTGTAGAATGTATTCAAGTTTCACAGATAATGAGAAAAATTGTGCATCGTAGAATTGATAAAATACATTATTTCATAATATGAGTTCAGATCTTCTGAAAAACATTTTAATTTTATAAAGCTCATTTGAAAGAACACATTTGAAATTAATAAAAGACATTATGGATTTTGGGGGAAATCCATGGAATTTTCAGATACCAAAATGTGTAGGGCAGGCCTCATAGGAATAAAAGAGCTGGAGCAGAATCCCTTGCTCTGCTTGTTCCACATGGTGGAGAAGCAGGGATGGTCTTGCCAATTATTACCACCTCTGTTGGTTAAAGGAAATTAAATCCTTAAGTTCTTCCATTTCTCAATTAAGACACCTTTGTTCCTTCATCTTTTTTTTCCAGAAACATGATGTGTATCTCCATTTATTTATATCTTCTGTAATATATTTATGTATATGTTTTAATTTTTTATTTAAAAAATTTTTTAACATCTTTATTGGAGTATAATTGCTTTACAATGGTGTGTTAGTTTCTGCTTTATAACAAAATGAATCAGCTATACATATACATATATTCCCATTGTTCCCTTATCTTTCCACTAATTTTGCCCAATGATTTTCAACTCTGAGGTCAAATATTTGTGTTTATGGGCCCCAGTGTGTTACATTCATATAGCCATCTATCAAAAATGGTTTGATGAATAAATAAATTAATGAATGAATTTTTATTCCTATAGTTTTCCACTAAACAATGAAGCTCATTTAAATTAAGTAAACATTCAAATTCAGAAGTTTCAAATTTTTCAGGATACCTATGTAAATTTAGTGTCTTAGCCATTTCAAATTCTTTGTGGAATACAGTACAAGTAAAAAGAGATGAAAAGTAGTCTCTAAAATGTAAACCTCAAATTTCAATAACTGCTCTCACCGTCCTCAGTCTCTTCCAAATATCATATGGTAGCAATCTAGTATTCATTAATATAAAAATTTTCCATAGGATGCAGATACTTGGGGGAAATGATGAGATAATCGACAAGTGACTTTTGGGGAAACCAGTTATGGTTGCCATAAAATTCTCAAATTTTTATTATAGTGATCTGGGGAAGTAAGGTATTTAGTAGCATAAACAATAAAGATTCCAGGAATTATATCTAGATTATTTCCAAGCATATAACTCTTCTAGCTTTAATGCAATAGACAATTACAAAATTAAATCTTTCAAATCAGCTATTCAAGGTCTGCAAATCATTCTGATGTTCACAATGATGCGTTTCAAGTTTCTTTCTCTGGTTAGCCAATACACTGTTTCCCCGACCACAATTTCCTTCCATTTAGCCCAGTATTTACATTTATCTGTTTAAATTCATGTGTAATTATAGCAACTTTGAGAGTGGAAAACATCGTTGATTTCATTCTCACATCTGTGAAAAGACCTAACAGTTTTCATATTAATTTATTTTCTTGATATCTTATTTCAAACTGGACCCCACAGTATATTTTACTTTTACTTTGAGCAGCAAAATAGACCACTGATGAAAAAGGATTCATCCAATTACTATGAGCAAAGTAGCTTTAACTTCCTTTAGATATCTGATAGCAAGATATAAAATGACACTTCCCAGACACATCAGTAGCACAATAGGGCTCTTATTGATTTTCATATCATGTTCTTCAGTCTGAGATGGTTCTCTTGAGGACTTCACTTCCCAGCAGGAAAAAATTGCCTTTTCTATGTTTGAATTATCAGGTCTATTAATGCATCCCTAGCTGGAGACAGTGTCATTTTAGCTCTATTTCTTTGTAGTTGATGTGTCTACACCTTGCTCTTGTAGTGCCCTAATGGATCCTAGGGTTGTAGGTCAAAGTATGAAAACAAAAAATGAAATTGCTTAGCCTGTGAATCAATAAAAAAGACTCTTAACACTTTTTCTAAGTATAAAATGTGCAACCAATGAAGTGTAAGTGCATTCAACCTTGCACTAAAACTATAAATAGAATATTTCTAACTCTCAGCATTTATATACTCAAAATGAAGATAAATGGTTACTATTATTGCTCAATGTATATCTAGATCAAGAAAACCAACCAAAGTGCATTTGTTAGGTTGACGAAAATGCTGTATTATAATCTTTCCAAAAGTTACCTCTAAATGACATTGGTTGCCCTTTTATCATCATCTGCCCCAAATAATCTAATTTAAAATTCTGTGGAATAAAAGCAGAAGAGAACTGGAGGAGAGAGGTGGGGGGGTGGTGGTGGGATGAATTGGGAGATTGGGATTGACATATATACACTAATATGTATAAAACAGACAACTAATAAGAACCTGCTGTATAAAAAAATAAATAAAATTAAATTAAAAAGAAAAAGCAGATGAGAACTAATCAATGAGAACTATCCTCATCTTTTAAATTAACCTATCTAAATTCATTTATCTGACACTTAAAATTGCTTTTAGCAATCACTATATAATAAAAAAATAAATTGCTGGTTTGAAATTAATTGAGATAAAATATACAGAATAAAAATAGCATTATAGTATTTCCAAATAAGAACAAAATTCTTTTATCTGTAGTCTTCAAATTAATTTCTGATAATTGAAACTTTTACAGATTTTTGACTTATTACCTAATAATTTATTTCATTATTCAACAGTTAATTGCTATATATTGATTTATTGTATAACCACTCTATCCCTAGAAATGACCCACAAATTGTTACCACTGGGAAAACTATGCCAAAAACTTCCGAAAAATCTATTTTTCAGGCAATTCAAATTCCATGTTAACCTTGTTTTCCTGGAATTATTAAAAATACAAATTCAACAAACTTTGTATCTGTTCTTTCCATTTAACTCTTTCCATTTCTAGCCCTTTTTTTTTTTTTTTTTTTGCGGTACGCTGGCCTCTCCCGTTGCGGAGCACAGGCTCCGGACGCGCAGGCGCAGAGGTCATGGCTCATGGGCCCAGCGGCTCCGCGGCATGTGGGATCTTTCCGGACCGGGCACTAACCCGTGTCCTCTGCATCGGCAGGCAGACTCTCAACCACTGAGCCACCAGGGAAGCCCTCTAGCCTGTTTTTAAACTAAATCTGAACTATTTGCTTGAGTCAAAATAATATGTAAATTCCCTCAGTAATGTGAAATAAACTCCATTTGCCAAGATTTTTTTTTTTTTTTTTTTTTTGTGGTACGCGGGCCTCCCTCTGTTGCGGCCTCTCCCGTTGCGGAGCACAGGCT
>NC_041214.2:116404058-116411250 GCF_002837175.3 Physeter macrocephalus | reverse complement strand
CTGCATCGGCAGGCGGACGCGCAACCACTGCGCCACCAGGGAAGCCCCTTGCCAAGATTTTTAAAATAATTTTTCTATGGCCCTTTACAGTAATAATCATATGACTCATATTGCCTTTTAATTACCTGACTCTTCATTGACTACCACAGCAAACTTTCTTAGTGAAATGGTAATAAATATTTTGATGTTGTATATGATTGTTTCAGTGGCTGAAACAACCATTTAATATCACACAGGCCACTCAAAGCCCATGAAATGTTATAGGTGGCTTTATAAATTAATGTTCCCAAACAATGGCTCTTTTGAAAAGGATAATCTTTTATCAATTGTTAATTAGTTATTTAATCTTCACAGCTATTTTTATAATAATGTTTAGCCTAAGGAAGGGAATGGAATTGATGTTTTAACTAAAATAGGATATATAAAAATGTATCTAGCACACAAGTATTTGCTCATAGTATATCTAAACAGGAAAACATCACTTAGATGGCTAGAAATGAATTTTTAATACCACTGTTGTAACGATTAAATTTTGGGGAGAAGGTATACTTGAGAACAGCAAGAGAGGTAATCAAAGGGAAAAAAAAACATTTTTCATTAGTACAGCACAGGCTTAGATATCATTTTAAAAATATTTTATTTTACCCTACTCAAAATATGAATGAATGTAAAATAACTGGCTACTAAAACTATTTATAGCAATTCGGATATAAATATGTTAAATTTAAAGGTCAGAGAAGAGTTATGGAACTTTAAAGCAAATTGCAAAAGAGCAAATGGGTACCACATTTCTCCATACTATTAAACATAAGATTGAGAAATCACTATGGATCAAGATATGATGCTGACCAAAATGACTACAGAGGAAAATTAGAACACTTAATACTCAAATCATTACTGGCCAAAGGCTTAAGAGATCAACTTTGAATTCTGTGATACCTTTCAGCACCAGGAATATTGAAATATATCCTAGGCCTTGATTAGGAGACATTTAAAATAAGTAAAGCATCATGGCTGAAAATGGGACTTAAGAATTTGATGGGTACCAATGATCAGTGAAAAATATATATTGATTTTTTTAATAGAGAAAGTGATTTCAGTCTGGTTTCTCTCCCTAAATTATACACATATCATAAGATCATCAGGCAACCATAATCACTAGAGTGCATTGACCATGGCCGTTATTTTAATTAAGCTGCACCAATAATATATCCTCCAACACTACACACATTGAAACAAATACGTTTTTATTAAAATAATGTAATCATAAACATTTACTCATTTTCCCTTTAGCATTTAGTTTTTAATTGTGGCATTGTAAAACTTGAACATATTTATATATTTAAATATACATATAAAAGTGTTAAAATAGTTCTAATGTTCTATGCATTCTTAAAAATAGAATCTAAAGGTTCTAGGAAAGGTATATAAGTACTATTACTATTAATGTTTCAGCCAAAATCTGAGGGAAGAAAATTTGTCCCTCTAAATATTATCCAACAGTAAAGGAAAAAGTGGCACGAATAAAATTTTGAGCAAGGAATCCCAAGGTTTTTAAAAAGTAGAGTAGCTACAGAAAAAGAATGCAATGGTGGTAAAACTATTGTATCAAAACCCAAAACTATGTATGGTTTTGTATCAAAACTATACTGATAGTGCTAAATGGCCCAAAACAGTGAATTCAAAACTTGACCAGTTGGTGGAAATGTAAATTGATACAGCCACTATGGAGAACAGTATGGAGGTTCCTTAAAAAACTAAAAATAGAACTATCATACGACCCAACAATCCCACTACTGGGCATATACCCTGAGAAAACCATAATTCAAAAAGAGTCATGTACCAAAATGTTCATTGCAGCTCTATTTACAATAGCCAGGACGTGGAAGCAACCTAAGTGTCCACCAACAGATGAATGGATAAAGAAGATGTGGTACATATATACAATGGAGTATTACTCAGTCATAAAAAGGAATGGAACTGAGTTATTTGTAGTGAGGGGGATGGACCTAGAGACTGTCATACAGAGTGAAGTAAGTCAGAAAGAGAAAAACAAATCCTGCATGCTAACACATATATATGGAATTTAAAAAATGAAAAAAAAAGGTCAGAAAAACCTAGGGGCAAGATGGGAATAAAGATGCAGACCTACTAGAGAATGGACTTGAGGATACGGGGAGGGTAAGCTGGGACAAAGTGAGAGAGTGGCATAGACATACATACACTACCAAATGTAAAATAGATAGCTAGTGGGAAGCAGCCGCATAGCACAGGGAGATCAGCTTGGTGCTTTGTGACCATCTAGAGGGGTGGGATAGAGAGGGTGGGAGGGAGGGAGACCCAAGAGGGAAGAGATATGGGGACTTATGTATAACTGATTCACTTTGTTATAAAGCAGAAACTAACACACCATTGTAAAGTAATTATACTCCAATAAAGATGTTAAAAAACAAGTAAATAAAGCAGAAACTAACACACCATTGTAAAGCAATTATACTCCAATAAAGATGTTAAAAAAAAATAATAAAATACAGATGGCTTCAAAACAAACTTGACCAGTTGGGCTAAATCCACAGAGCAATGAATGTTGTTTATTTCTGTGCTTTGTCATGCAAAGCCTAACTTTCAGAATGCTGTACAATATGTTTCTCTTTGAAAAATGACCCTAAAACACAAAGAATAGACATTGCTGATGACATAGGTAAGAGGAAGTAAAGAATTCAGAAACAGTAAGGATACTTACTCAGGAAAGAATTTTGTTTAACATATGAAGTGGAATGTTAAATTTGGGGAAGATGCAAATAGAATCTGTAACTTAAGTATGGCTATGTTACTCTCTTTATGGAAAATCAGGACATCATGAGAATATTATTTTTTGTGGCAATTTTTCGGGAAAATTTTAGTCCATGATGTTAATTACAAATTTAGAATTTTTCAAAGTTTACATTTTCCTCTTTAATGGAATGCAATAATAATTATAAAATAGATGTCTCTATTTTGCTTTTGTCAGTCATGGATAATTATTTTTACCAGCTTTATTGAACTATAATTGACAAATATAAATTGCGTATGTTTAAGGTGTACAGCTTGATGTCTTGATATACATATACATTGTGTAATGATGATTCCACAATCAATCTAATTAACATATCCATCACCTCACATAGTTATTCCTTTCTTTCATTTCTCTTTTTTTGCAACAAGGACACTTGATATCTACTTTCTTAGTATAATTCAAATTCAGATGTCCCTCAGTATCCTTGAAGAATTGGTTCCAGGATCCCCATGGATACCAAAATTCCAGGATGCTCAAGTCTCTTACATCAAATGGTGTAGTATACTTGGCCCTTCATATCCTAGGGTTCTGCATCTGCAGATTCAAACAACTGATGCTGAACCTGAGGATACCAAGGGCCAACTGTATACAATAGCGTATTGTTAACTATGGTCACATTACTGTTCATTAGATATCCAGAATTTATTCATCTTGTATAACTGAAACTATGTACCTCTTGACTAACATCTTCCCATTCCCCCCACCCACTCCCAGGCCCTGACAATCATACTTTCTGCATCTATGAGGTTTATTATTTTAGATTCCACATATAAGAGAAATCATGGGTATTCATCTTTCTCTGTTTAGCTTATTTCACTTGGCATAATGTTTTCTAGGTTGATCTATGTTGTTGCAAATAGCAGGATTTCTGTCTTTTTTAAGGCTGAATAATATTCCACATTTTCTTTGTCCATTTATCAGATAACAGATACTAAAGTTGTTTCCATATTTTGGCTACTGTGAATAAGGCTGTAATGAATATGGGTGTGTAGATATCTCTTTGATATACTGATTTAATTTCCTTTGGCTATATACCCAGAAGTGGGATTGCTGGATCATATGGTTTTTTTATTTTTAATTTTGGGGGGAACCTCCAAACTGTTTTCAATAATGGCTGCACCATTTTACATTCCCACCAACAGTGTACAAGGGTTCCAATATCTCTAAATCTTTGCCAGCACTTCTTATCTTTTGTCTTTTTGATAATAGCCATTCTGACAGTTGTGAAGTGATATCTCACTGTGGTTTTTATTTGCTTCATTATGAACAGGAAACCAAGATTAAGTTGAACATATCACAAAAGGATAAACAGTTTTAGAGGCAAATGATATTTTTATGTTTTTCTTTTAATGATGACTTTGACATCTCTTGAAAGTGTATATTAACATATACTAACAGAAAGAGACAAAATCTCCTAGATGAAAGACCTAAGGCCTCAACTGAATACCACAGTCAGAAAACAAATCATTCCAAATTTATAATGTTTTTCTTACTAAAAAGAAAGACTAAAAGTTTTCAACTCTTCTTGAGTATCAACTTGAATAGCCAAGTTTGATTGTTTTAGAACCAGCATTTTTTTTTAACATTTATTAAATGTTTCTTTGGAAAAAGACATTTCTCAGAGTAGTTATCTTGCCTTCTTTTAAAACTATATACTTACACTAAACCATTTTATTTCATAAAAATATAAAATGTTACTTTCTGTCTTGGGAGACAGAGAGAAAAATGGAAAACAACATGAATTCCCATTAAAAAAACTAAAGTATAAATTTCATTTTTTGCCTCTTTATTTTTTCCACTAAATTTACACTCCTCTGACATATTTTGAATGGATTTTTCTTGTAATGTCAGTAGACATGAAATTATAATATAAAGTCCCCCCCAATCTATGCCTATAATGTCAAAGATTTTAACTAAGATATTCCATTTTAGGGTACACTATCTAAATTAAAAGGAGTAAAAATAATTCACCTATGGCAAGATAAGGAAGTTGTGTGATTTTCAAAAGAATAATACTGTGATCAAATCAAACAATCTTTATGCAGGTATTCTTTTTAAATTGCAAATTAACAGATTCAAAATTGCCTGGACAATCCCCACTTTTAGAAGCTTTGTAGTTTATATTTTTCTCATTCAACATTGCCTAACAAATATCCATAATTTGCCTCTGGCAAACTTCAAGTGAACTTGCAATGGTTTTCAGTAAAAAAATGAATATAAAAATCATGTATGTTAATATACTTAAAATTCTGTTAGCAAAATAATAATAAACTGAAAATGGGTAAAACTGAAAAAAACAAATTATTATGTCATTTTCATTGGATGATTGTAATATAATGTGGATTATTTTTAAAATTTTATACTGAGCATTTTACATTCACTTTAGATATATTATTCTTAAAGTTTGCAAAGGCTCTTTTAACAAAACGATGATTGACAATCTAATTTTGATATAAGTATCTACTATTTTACAAATGACAAAATTTAAAATTTTCTGCAATTAATAAATGTTATTTCCTTATTTACTTTAAATAGGTAAAAAAGGATCACAGAATTGTGGATTTCTTCATATCTATAGTACATTTCTCAATGTCTAGAGGAAAAGGAAATAGGTTAAAGAATATTTTTTAAAAAGTCAGTGAATATGAGGTGATCCAGCTTACAAATGCATATTTGAAGCTTATTGCAACTTACAGGGGGGACTGTTGAAGAGCAATTAGAAACAAAATCACTACCCAATCCACGGGTGAAATACAGAGGTGAAAGAAACTTTTCTTATTGAATAAGCATTAAACCAGAATGTCATGCACATCAAAACAGTCTGCTGAAGAGGTTGTAAAGACAGAATGAAATCTCACTCCTCCAAATACCCAAGCAATCTGTTACATAAATGTTCTCATGATAACCAATAATTAGTCCTCAAGTAAGAAGACTTGACAGCACAACTTGTCACACAATTCATCCTAAATTTACATCGCAATTGAGATGCCCCTCTTTGTACCTAATTGGAAAGAAAAATAAACTACTCATGCCTTCATAACTGGAGATAGTTCTGTAACTTTGAGCAAAGTGCCTGTGGAACTTTAGCTCTTAGCTTCCACAGAAAGTATGATAATTCTTGATGATTACATTTCAAAGATGTGGTTCCCAGATCCTTGAAAAAGTCATTCTTGGATCATAAAGTTGGTAAGCGGCTGATAGCTTTTATAAGATTTACATACATTTCAAACAAAGAATTTACTAATAGAAGTTTTCTAAAGCAAATGCTCACAGAATAGGGAATAGGAAGAGTCTCTTCCCTTCTTTTTCTTGAATTTTTGAATTTATTTTATTTATTTTTTTATACAGCAGGTTCTTATTAGTTATCTATTTTATACATATTAGTGTATATATGTCAATCCCAATCTCCCAATTCATCCCACCACCACCACCAGTCCCCCGCCAATTTCCCCCCTTGGTGGCCATACGTTTGTTCTCTACATCTGTGTCTCTATTTCTGCCCTGAAAACCAGTTCATCTGTACCATTTTTCTAGCTTCCACATATATGTTTTAATATATGATATTTGTTTCTCTCTTTCTGACTTACTTCACTCTGTATGACAGTCTCTAGATCCATCCTCGTCTCTACAAATGACTCAATTTTTTTCCTTTTTATAGCTGAGTAATATTCCATTGTATATATGTACCACATCCTCTTTATCCATTCATCGATGGGCTTTAGGTTGCTTCCATGACCTGGCTATTGTAAATAGTGTTGCAAAAAACATTGGGGTGCATGTGTCTTTTTGAATTACGGTTTTCTCTGGGTATATGCCCAGTAGTGGGATTGCTGGGTCAATGGTAATTCTATTTTTAGTTTTTTAAGGAACCTCCATACTGTTCTCCATAGTGGCTGTATCAGTTTACATTCCCACCAACAGTGCAAGAGGGTTCCCTTTTCTCCACACCCTCTCCAGCATTTGTTGTTTGTAGATTTTCTGATGAAGCCATTCTAACTGGTGTGAGTTAATACCTCATTTTAGTTTTGATTTGCATTTCTCTAATAATTAGTGATATTGAGCAGCTTTTTATGTGCTTCTTGACCATCTGTATGTCTTCTTTGGAGAAATGTCTATTTAGGTCTTCTGCCCATTTTTGGATTGGGTTGTTTGTTTTTTGATACTGAGCTCCATGAACTGCTTGTATAATTTGGAGATTAATCCTTTGTCTGTTGCTTCATTTGCAAATATTTTCTCCCATTCTGAGAGTTGTGTTTTTGTCTTGTTTATGGTTTCCTTTGCCGTGCAAAAGCTTTTAACTTTCATTAGGTCCCATTTGTTTATTTTTGTTTTTATTTCCATTACTCTAGGAGGTGG
>NC_041214.2:116403564-116403997 GCF_002837175.3 Physeter macrocephalus | reverse complement strand
TCTAGTTCCGTAAAAAATGCCATTGGTAATTTGATAGGGATTGCATTGAATCTGTAGATTGCTTTGGGTAGTATAGTCATTCTCACAATATTGATTCTTCCAATTCAACAACATGGTATATCTCTCCATCTGTTTGTGTCACACTTGATTTCTTTCATCAGTGTCTTACAGATGAATAATAGTGGCGAGAGTGGACATCCTTGTCTTGTTCCTGATCTTAGAGGAATACTTTCAGTTTTTCACCATTGAAAATGATGTTGGCTGTGGGTTTTTCACATATGGCCTGTATTACGTTGAGGAAGGTTCCTTCTGTGCCCACTTTCTGGAGAGTTTTTATCATAAATGTGTGTTGAAATTTGTCAAAAGCTTTTCCTGCATCTACTGAGATGATCATATGGTTTTTATTCTTCAGTTTGTTAATATGGTGTAACAC
>NC_041214.2:116333450-116402956 GCF_002837175.3 Physeter macrocephalus | reverse complement strand
TCTTGATGAGTCTGGCTAAAGGTTTATCAATGTTGTTTATCTTCTCAAAGAACCAGCTATTAGTTTTATTGATCTTTGCTATTGTTTTCTTTGTTTCTATTTCAATTATTTCTGCTCTGATTTATGATTTCTTTCCTTCTACTAACTTTGGGTTTTGTTTGTTCTTCTTTCTCTAGTTCCTTTAGCTGTAAGGTCAGATTGTTTATTTGAGATTTTTCTTATTTCTTGAGGTAGGCCTTTATTGCTATAAACTTCCCTCTTAGAATTGCTTTTGCTGCATCCCATAGGTTTTTGATCATAGTGTTCTCGTTGTAATTTGTCTCTAGGTATTTTTTTATTTCCTCTTTGATTTCTTCAGTGACCTCTTGGTTATTTAGTAACGTATTATTTAGCCTCCACCTGTTTCTGTTTTTTATGTCTTTTTCCCCGTAATTGATTTCAAATGTCATAGTGTTGTGGTCGGAAAAGATGCTTGATATGATTTCAATTTTCATAAATTTACTGAGGCTTGATTTGTGACCCAAGATGTGGTCTATCCTGGAGAATGTTCCATGTGCACTTGAGAAGAAGTGTAATCTGCTGTTTTTGGATGAAGTGGCCCTTAAATATCAATTAAACCTATCCGGTCTATTGTGTCATTTAAAGCTTGTGTTTCCTTATTAATTTTTTGTCTGGATGATCTGTCCATTCATGTAAGTGAGGTATTAAAGTCCCCCACTATTACTGTGTTACTGTCAATTTCCTCTTTTATAGCTGTTAGCAGTTGCCTTACATATTGAGGTGCTCCTATGTTGGGTGCATATATATTTATAATTGTTATTTCTTCTTTTTGGATTGATCATTATGTAGTGTCCTTCCTTGTCTCATGTAACATTCTTTAATTTAAAGTCTGTTTTATCTGAGTATTGCTACTCCAGCTTTCTTTTGATTTCCATTTGAATGGAACATCTTTTTCCATCCCCTCACTTTCAGTCTGTATGTGTCCCTAAGTCAGAAGTGGGTCTCTTGTAGATAGCATATATATGGGTCTTTTTTTTGTATTCATTCAGGGAGCCTGTGTCTTTTGGTTGGAACATTTAATCCATTCACGTTTAAGGTAATTATCGATATGTTTTTTCCTATGACCATTTTCTTAATTGTTTTGGGTTTGTTTTTGTAGATCCTTTTCTTCTCTTGTGTTTCCTGCCTAGAGAAGTTCCTTTAGCATTTGTTGTAGAGCTGGTTCAGTGGTGCTGAATTCTCTTAGCTTTTGCTTGTCTGTAAAGATTTTGATTTCTTCATCGAATCTGAATGAGATCCTTGATGGGTAATTTTGGTTGTAGGTTCTTCCCTTTCATCACTTTAAATATATTGTGCCACTCCCTTCAGACTGGTAGAGTTCCTGCTGAGAAATCGGCTGTTAATCTTATAGGAGTTCCATTGTATGTTGTTTGTTGTTTTTCCCTTGTTGATTTCAATAATTTTTCTTTGTCTTTAATTTTTGTCAATTTGATTACTATGGTGTCTCACATGTTTCTTCTTAGGATTATCCTGCCTGGGACTGTCTGCGCTTCCTGGACTTGGGTGTCTATTTCTTTTCCCATGTTAGGGAAGTTTTCAACTATAATCTCTTCACATATTTTCTCGGGTACTCTCTCTCTCTTCTCCTTCTGGGACCTCTATAATGTGAATGTTGGTGCATTTAATGTTGTCCCAGAGGTCTCTTAAGCTGTCTTCATTTCTTTTCATTCTTTTTTCTTTATTCTGTTCCATGGCAGTGAATTCCACCATTCTGTCTTCCAGGTCACTCATCCGTTCTTCTGCCTCAGTTATTCTGCTATTGATTCCTTCTAGTGTATTTTTCATTTCAGTTATTGTATTGTACATCTCTGTTTGTTCTTTAATTCTTCTAGTTTGTTAGACATTTCTTGATCTTTGCCTCCATTCTTTTTCTGAGGTCCTTGATTATCTTCACTATCAATATTCTGAATCCTTTTTCTGGAAGGTTGCCTATCTCCACTTCATTTAGTTGCTTTTCTGGGTTTTATCTTGTTCCTTCATCTGGTACATAGTCCTCTGCCTTTTCATTTTATCTATCTTTCTGTGAATGTGATTTTCCTTCCACAGACTGCAGAATTGTAGTTCTTCTTGCTTCTGCTGTCTCTCTCTTCCCTTTTCAACAGGGCATTTTTGTTTTCTTTTTTGATTTGTATTTACCCTTACTGGACCATCTATAAGGGATTTATTCACTAGCATTAACTAACATAAGGTCCCATGACAACAAACTATCTGCAAGTTGTCAATTCTTTTATTTTTATCTACACCTTTGCTTCTTATACTGCTTATACGTCTTATACTGCTTGTTACCTTTAATAATAAATAAAACGTTAGGATAACTGTTATTAAAAAACAAAACAAAAGAGAGCATGTAGAGATATTGGATCCCATGTACACTGTTGGTGGGATTGTAAATCGGTGCAGCCACTATGGATAATAGTATGGAGCCTCCTCAAAAAGTTAAGAATAGAACTACCATATGATCCAGCAATCCCATGTCTAGGTATTTACCCAAAAGATTGAAATCAGGATCTCAAAGAGATATCTGCATACCTATGTTCAGTGCAACATTATTCATAATAGCCAAGACATGGAAACAACTTAAATGTCCACTGACAGATGAAAAGACAAAGAAAATATAGTATATCCATAAACATAATGAAATGTTATTCAGCCTTAAAAAAAATGAAATCCTGCCGCTTGCAACAACATGGATGAAACTGCATAACATTATGTCGGGTGAAAAAAGCCGGTCTCCGAAGGACAACAACTATGTGATCTCATTTATATATGGAATCTAAAATCGTAAAACTCAGATGCAGAGAGTAGAATGATGGCTGCCAGGGCAGAGGTGAAGGGAAAATAAAGAGTTGTTCAATGGATACAAAATTTCAGTTACGCAAGATGAGGTTCCAGAAATCTACCATACAACATATGCCTATAGTTGATGACAGAATATTGTGCACTTAGAAATTTGTTAAACAGATATGTCATGCTTAGCATTCTCACTGCACACAAAAACAACAGGTACAACGAAACCTTTGGAGATGATGGATATGCTTATTACCTTGATTGCAGTGATAATGTCACTGGTGTATGCATACATTCACGCTCATTAAACTGCATACATTAAATGTGCAGTATTTTGTATATCAATTATACCTAGCTAAGCTGTTTTTTAAAAAAGGGAAAATTACATAAACCTGCATTTTTCACAATCTACTAAAAGAACATTACACAAGGACTATGAGCTCTCTATAAAATTTTTATTTCTTAAGACTTTTAAAAAGTGAAAGTCAGGCTTTTATAAGAGAATATCAAAACAACACATTTCAAAATCATTAACATTCACATGCAACTATTAAAATATGTAACATTTGGGCTGCAATCATACATCTATGTTTACTGTTATATTTTCTTGTTATTCTGTTTTAAGTCAATTTGAATCTTAATTTCGAATTTTTACTTCTGATTTGTCATTAAAATCTGCACTTAGTTTGTCATACTTGTTGGAAATAATGTTCACTTTTGAACACATATTGCTTGAATATATGTATGTGTACATTATTAAATTATATCCTATATTAAAATCACCTATTGAGTAAACTTATTTCTATTATTACTATGATTTGAAAAGTCCACTAAAAATAATTTTATACTGAATTCAATAACATTGATATTATCATTCAAAAAAAAAAAAGATTGAGTAACACCTTCCAGAATCATTGAGACATAAGGAACTTCTCTACAAGATAAACAAAACATATTAGCCAATCACTACATGAATTAAGCCATTTTAAAAACCTTATAAAAGTGGTACTGTAACCGAAAGTGGCGTCCAGCTGCTCGCCGCTCAAAAGCCAATAAAGAGGCAAGGTTGGTGAAAAGGAAAGTTTGCTTTATTTTGGACTGCAGCAACTGGGGAGGAGGAGGGCAGATGCTTGTCCAAAGACTGACCTCCCCCCCACGCCCCAACAATCAGGGGGCAAGAGCTTTTATAGACAGAGGGAGGGGGCTGCATGCAGAAACAGCACAGTCGGCTCTGCCAGTCATCTTGATATTGCTCACTGGTGGTCTGACCAGCATCAACTTGATGTTTTAAGTACAATTAGGGTTGGTTTACTTCCATTTCTTGAGGCTAGCTCTTGGAATTGTGGCAGCTTATGTCATGGCTACAGTCTGGTCATCATGTAGTTAACTTCTTCACCTGGTGGGGTTTTCAGTATCTGTAAGAAAGCTCACAGGATATGGCTACGAATATTATCTATAACCCTTGAGAAGGAGCTAAATGTTCTTGATTATGCTTACTGACTAAATTATTATTATTTGGTCTCCTTTGACTGTTTTCCTTTGTTTCTGCATTTTCTCATTTCTCTGATTAAACTTATTCTTCGGCTAAAGTTTTTCTACAGACAAAAGGCAGGCTGAGGACATGGGGGGCATAGACCACAGGGTCCTGCTCCATTTCAGTACTAATATTATAACAATAGCTATCTATATAAATTTAACTTGTCAAAAAAAGAAATTTTAATTAATAAATTCTATACATTTTCTCGAATTTTATTTAGTTTAAAAGTATTTTTATATATGTGATTTTAATTAGATAAGCAAAGAGGTATATGAATTTAAGTTCATATTTTAATTATGTATGTTATAGTATCAAACTATTTCAGGAAAGATCAAATTTATAATATTTATCAAATGCCTACTTTTTTATGGGTTCTATGCTTTACTGTTACTCATCAAATACTTTTAATGCATGTGAGATGGGCATTATTATTACTAATTTATAGATTAAATAAGGAAAAGAAGGTCATTTTCCTTACCATTATTAATCCAGACATATTGGAGCAGTGGCATTCAAATATATGCTTTTTCTAGGCATGCCTGCACCACAGAAATGGTGGCAGATATTGGACAGTTGAATGCAGCAGGTTTTTTTTTCAAAGTTGATGATTAGCTATGTTCAGAGACCATGTTATCATGTAATTTTAGCTATAGCCCTAGTAGTGTATCACAGAGCTCAGACCTTATCAAAAATCTCTCAGTGACTGGTTCAAAATTATAGAAAGCATATCCAAGTTGAAGATGATATAAACTGTTCAGAGATAAAATATCAAGTGAACATTTGCATTATTATTCACATATATACATTATACACACATATATACAATCATACAACTATTTATATATGTTAGATATATAAACACATATATTACTATATCTTACATCACTGTAAGAAAGTAAAGTGAACAACCTAATCATCATAATGAAGATCAATTGTGATAAATATAAAATGTTCTAGTTAGTTAAAGATCAGCTGTACACCATGCAGAGCATGAAAGAAATCTAAATTGAGAGCAGTTCCTACCAAGATCACCTTAGGTTCACAGGTCAGAATATCGGAGTGGCTGCAACAGAGAATGCCTGATTGGACCAAAATTGATTGAAGCAGAAACTAAAGAATAGAGTAGCTAATGAAGCCAATTGTGTTCTCTGGCTGTGAGCAACACTTGGAGACTTATGTTAAGTTCCAGGAAGCAAATTTCAGGTAGGGTATTAAGAAATAGCAACCCATGCAGAAAAGTTGGGCTAAAAAGTACAAAGTGAGGAAATCTCATAAAATGAGAACTGCTTAAAGAAGCTTGGTTTAGTCTCAAGAAAATAAATAATATAGGATTATAAAACTTATTCCAGTTCATGAAAGTTCAACATGGGCTTCAAAATATGTATGTGACTGGAGCAAATTAATGCAAATAAAAGGCAGGTGGATTATGATTGAATACATTGAACATAACTCTACCATTAGTTGAGTCTCCATAAAACAATAACTAGCATCTCCCTCCACAGGTCTTTCAACTTCCAGAACATGGTAGCAGGTCTCTTGCAAGGAAAAAATATTTTCTCACTTGCTTGATACCGACCTGTAGATGGTAGATCTTTATGACTAACCCAACATTGCATATTTTCTAATAGGCAATAGTTATTGAGTATTACTAATTCTTGGAAGAAGTGTAAGTTTTCAAGTGTTCTGAATGGGATAACTGCTTTTTTTAGACAATGAATTGATGCATACTTATTTACTGGGGAGGGGGGCGTCCTTGAAATAATTAGAGACAAGTTGATTTGATACATTTCTCAGACTTATTTTGCTTTCAGCAATATAAAGGGGTTTCGAAAAACCTACAAAAAAGTCATTTTTCCAATTGGATTGGAATGCATTTCACATTTTCCAAATTTTTATTATAGCAAAATATTTAAGATTTAAATATTAATTATACCTCAATAAAGCTGTTTCAAAAAAGGAAAAATATTTAAATAAATAGTCTGATAGTCTAGGCACAACGTATATGCTATTTTTCTTACAAATCAATGAAATGTTACTTTATGATCCTATTTTAAAACTCTACATGGGAGAGTATAAATTCTGTAATATATGTGTATGGGTGTGTATATTTGTAATGTACACTCTTAGATAATAAAATTGTCCTAGGTAAATGGTTGATAATAACAAACTACCTGCCTCAGGAGTGTTACAACTAGCTATTCTGTTTTCTTATGGTACAATGTCAGGGCTATTTGTAAACAGCTTCCCAATGGAAGAGGCTGGTCTCTTTTAAACTCCTTTGGCACAAAGGAGTGCAGCTAGGGATGAGAAGGTTCCCTTCATTTTGTATCTTTCTTGATAGTCATAGAAAATGATGTGGTTGTATTGGCTAGAAAATTGAATAAAATGGGGATGGGGGAAAGTCATCAGGTGCAATTCCAACTGCTTCTTTCTAAAATTGTACTGGAAAACACACATTGTATGGAGAGGTTCTTTTCATTTTGTTTATAATCCTTTTACCTCACATAAGAAGCATGCACCAAAAAAGGGATATGGAATTGTTTTAAGAAAATCCCTAACACAATAATGTTAATATATTTTTCCCTTGGAAAGAGTAAAGCAGTTATCATAAAACTATAATTAGGTTTACATATGCTTTTGATTGGTGTGAATAGGAGGTTAGTTATATTAGCAGGACCTTAAAGAACTTTGCTTTGATTTTTTTCAAAATAAATATAAAATATTTGGCCCTGTATCTTTTATTAATCTAAGTAGGCAATAATCCAATGAATAACAAGCCTCTGATTCTGATGTAACAGCCTTGAGGTAGAAAGACCAATTAGTAGTCCTCCATCTAATTAGAAATAGACCTGGATGGGTGGTTGAGCCCTTACAAGCAGATTAATAACAGAAGGGTCATGGATGCTGTATTCCTTTTGTTAGATGATGCTGTGAGACTCACGTCAACCCTAATAATTTTTCCTGTAAAATTAAGGCAAATAAGAAAAAATAGGTATGTAGTATTACTAAGTCATAGTAATGACTTAATGACAGTTTTCAAACAGTCCTTCTGCTTGAAAACTGTTTTGGGTTGCTATGGTTTTGTTTTTGTTTGCTTTTTTTTCTCTTTTACTTATACCATCATACAGTGTTTGCACCTATCCCAGATGCATCTATCTGTTCTGTGCATCTGTGTGTCTTATTGCCATGTAGCATGTATCTTTGTGCAAGTCATTAATATAAATATTGAACAAGACCATCCCCAGGACACATGCCTAGAGGCTTTCATCACGATAGATATTAAATACAAACATCTAAACTTTGGTTACAGTAACTTAACAAGATATGAAGCCATGAAATCATATCATCACATAATGTATAGTTCTTTATTTCACACACACACACACACACTCCACTACCACTACCATGAGTACCAAAAAATGAAAAAATAAAACTAGCCCTTGTAGTAGAAGTTCCATATTACCAAGAGTGCTATTTCTATTACAAGACTGAAGAGACAATTTGAAACTCAGCATGAAGAATTTGTCTTTGTTGTTACATAAAATTTCTCACCTTGAGGCTACTGAGTGAGGAAAGAATCCCCTGCTGCATGAAGTGTGGAGGAAGAACAATCAGTAAAAAATAATAATTACACAAGAAACCTCTGTTATTATCTTAAAATATTACTTACTCTATCTGTATAGTCAGATCACAGAAAATGAAAATGTTAGTTGTAAAAGATGACACTGATGGATTAACCTCAGGCTGTATTATGAAGTATCTTGTGAGTTAAAGCTTTCCAGTTTTACCATCAGCATTGTTAGAATATTTGTGTTTTAAGTAAAGCAATAAGGTTTATATTAGAGAGGTACTATTCTCTCTCCCATACAGGGGATATAATTACAGGAGAATAGAAACAACTGTGATGCTCAATAATTCCGATTATTAAAACTGTAACACTATGATGCTCAGTAATTCAAGAGTAAGATGATTATGATCTGTACCAGTTAGAGTCTGTGGAAAGGGGAAATGTAATAACATTAGAGATTTATTCAGAGGGTAGACCAGGTAGGCTTTAGTGACTGATTAGATAAGGGTAGAGAGGAAAAGGGGTCAAAAATGATGAAGATTTTAGACCTTGTTAAATGAAGAAATGATAATATCATTTGCTAAGCTAGGTAACATTGAGACGATAGCAATATTGCAGTATGAGGTAAGGAGTTTAAAATTGGACATATTGGTTTGAAGTGTCTATAAGGCAATTACACAAAATAAATATTTTAAGTATTTAAGCACATTGTTCCAGAATTCCAAAGAAAGGTCAGCGATGGAGTGAGGGTTATTAGGATGTAAGTGGTAATTTTAATGAGTTGTCCCACGGAAATTTTGTGGAAAGAGAAGACAGTGACTATTAAAATCATAAAAGTCAGAGGAAGAGAAATTTAAATATTTGTACTAGAAGTTGTTTCAGATGAAAAGAAACTTAAGAATGGGTTATGTGGAATTTAGATATTTGATTTGCTTTTAATGGCATTAATAACCATGTTTTCATTGGAAAAGGGATATTGTTAATACACAGAATGTGATGGCAAAGTTACTTAAATTATCACCTGTAGTCCTCTGTAATCAAATGCATGTAGAAGGCAAGACATTGGGTGACCAAGTATTTTCTGCCATAAAATAATTTAGTAAAATTAGTGAGTACAATGGAGTCATTTGGTGGCCTCTTAAGTGTGCTAAAGAATCTAGGCAAAGAAAATGAGTTCATTGCTTTAAATTACAAGCTCAAGATTTTCCGAAGAAACCTAAAAGCTCCTATTTTTAGTTTTTTTTGCTATATGATCCAGCAATTCCACTCTTGGGTATATATCCAAAGAAAATTTGAAAAGATACATGCATCCCAATGTTCATACTGTTTACAATAGCCAAGATATGGAAGCAACCTAAGTGTCCATTAACAGATTAATGGATAAAGAAGAGGTGGTATACAAATACGATGGAATACTATTCAGACAAAAAAAAAAATGAATGAAATTCTACCATTTGCCACATGGATGAACCTGTAGGGTATTATGCTTAGTGAAATAAGTTACACAGAGAGACAAATGCTGTATGTTATCAGTTATATGTGTAATCTAAAAAATAAAACAAATTAATATATCAAAACAGAAACAGACTCACAGATATAGAGACCAAAGTAGTAGTTACCAGTGGGGAGAGGGAAGGGCAGGGAGCAATATAGGAATAGAGGATTAAGAAGTACAAAGTACTATGCATAAAATAAATAAGCGACAAGGATATATTGTATAGTATGGGGAAATATAGTCTATTGTATTACAACTTTAAATGGAATATAATCTGTAAAAATATTGAATTACTATGTTGTACAACTGAAAATAATATAATATTGTAAATCAAGTATACTTCAATAAAAAAGCCTAAAAGTGTCTTTGACTTACCATTTTAAAAAATGAAACAACAAAAGCGCAACAAAAAACCCTTATCTGCTGAAGCTTAAGGATGTGATTTCTGAATGCCAAGTGTGTAGTCTATTCATGTTGGTGGAAAGCAAATCTGATTCCTAATTTCACAGGGTCTCTTATTTTAAAAGTTTGGGAAGAAGTGAGACACTAAAAATCGGGGAGGGGTTATATGGGCTGTATCAGATGAAGACAATGAAACCGTAAACTTTGCTACTAAAAGCATCTCTTCCTTTCCTGTTTGAAGAGGTTAGTTTCCCCTTGCTGTAGAATCTATAGTGGCTGCCTTGCAAGGAACTGTTGAATCTAGTAGGAATGTTACCCTATCATATCTCAGTGCTTCTATATCTGTAACCAGACTCATGTCCCAACTGTCATCATAAGGTGAATTACAAAATGTGACTTGTGAGAAGGTGCAGTGCATGCCAAAAGAATTGCAAAACTTTCACCAAATTATATTTAGAGAAACATAGGGAATATATGTAAGAATGGATCCTAAGGGTCGGTGATCAGAGTAGAAAAATAGAAAGGTGTAGTTGGCCTATGAAAAACACAGTGAAATAACAGAACTTTCCTGTTATGTTTTTAAAGAGATGAACCCAGTAGCTCAAACAAATGGAATTCTGGAGTAAATTTATCACATAAGATCTGCTTACAGCCTAACCATTTCCCTACAAAGTATCCATAAAGCCCTCTATCCTCAAGGAAAATCCACAAAGGAGAGGAGTGGCAGCATCCAAGATGAGTTCTATTGTGGCTCTTCTCCAGTGATCAGGTAAACTTCTAACATCAAACTCAGCTTCCTGAATTCAATGGCCATGATACGATCTTGAGCTTTCTTTGCCTACTGGATCTTTAGTCTTTGTGTCCAGCTGCCTCGGAAGCTCTCTGAGACATTTTGATAGATGACATTTATATACGTTTATACACGGTGCCTAGTGCTCTTATTGGGAGCCTTAGTCTGCTACAAAACACTTGCCATAGACATAAGGGAATATTTTGTTTAATTTTAATTTATGCCTTCACATTTCACACCATTTCAGTCATATCTGATATTCAAGAGCAGAAGCAAGTCAGTGTGGCACTAGATTTCTCATCTGTACCTAAAAAGTTGTTGTAATATAGAAGTCTATTCTTCTCCTGTTAATTACATACACCTTAAATTTGAAAACTTGATTTTTATTTCTCATGTAATTGATTTCTAATGTTTTCATTTTTCTAGTTTCCATTAGCATTCTAATAAATTGGATATATACCATCATTGAGGACTACCAATGAACATTTCCCCTTATATATTTGTGGGTTTTTTAATGTATCGAATTTACAGAGAATTTTCATTTTACTTTTACTCACATATCAAATACTTTATCTTGTTCTATTTATTACACCCCTGATATTTAAGGCAATAAACCATTTGATACATTATTTTCCTCTCTCTGCACCATTAACTTATCAGTCCTTCTTACTAATATGTGAAAGCCTCACTCTAGGCTGGACTCCAAATAAGAACACTTAAATTACAAGGCACTAGGATATATTCCAATGTTAAAAGGAAACCCCACTTGACTTGTGTAAACAGAAGACCGGAAAGATAACTTTATTTTAAAACTCTGAGGATAGAGGGAAAGCACCGTGATTAATTCCAAAAGGAATAAAATTTGAGAAGGTATTGAGAAGTAATATACACTGTCAAAGTTTAATGATGAACTGGTTAAACTTGGACTGGTTCCTCAATATTCATGCAAGTGAATTTCTTCTTTTCAAAACTTACAACTGTTTTAGGTTACCATGATTCATTCCTAGTTAATTCTTCATATTTTCATCTTTGATTAAATTCAACATTCAAAGCAGTCATCAGGACATTGCAAAAATAATATTTGAAAACAATAAGAATGATTGTTTTGTTTTCTTTTAGGCTTTGAACATCATTTGTTCTATATGCAGGTAGAGGCAAAGCTCTTCTTTAAATATGTAGAGAAAAACGTAGCAGGGCACTGTGTGTTACTGTAACAAAGAATTGGTATTGCAAATTTTGACAGACTAACATATTCTTCTCCAAAGCTTTTCAAGTTCTATACCCACACCAATTTTCCTGACTAAGGGGCTTGGTGTCAGTCCTCGATTGTGTTTTGATGTTTTTACAAATCAACAATTGAGTTCAATTTTAAGCAGTCAAAACAGACATTTGTCATTGTGTTTGTATCCGATTTCCTATGGCACCCTGCCTACTTTATCATGCAAGTAGGGGAACTGCTGGAAAAGCAAGAGAGACCAAGGCAAGCTGCTGTGACCTAGCAAGAATCATGTCACATGTAATTATTATAATTTATAAGGATCACTCCAGGCTCACTGGTGTTGTTGCTGCACACCAGTTGGACTGTGCTATAATATTTAAGTAAATATTTGCATGCAACCTGAAGCTGCTGAGAATTTCCGCTTCAGCTAGAGCCCCCTTGTTATGAAATATTCAGTACATGAAATGTCTCCAGTGGTGCAGAGTGGTGGGTTTTTCTCTCTGATTTGATTAGCAGTGATGATTCTTTCATGAGCTGTGAATGTCCTTCTAGATTAGCATCATCCAGGTTCTTTGGTCTTGTCATGGAAGAAGAGGGCTAGGGGGACTATTGCTTATGAACATGTTTAAAGCATGCCTTTAACAATCTATGAAGTGTTTCAAAATAAGATTTTAAAGATCATTCAAATAAGTTCAAATACCTTCCTTTCTAATAATAATGTGTTGCTCAAATCTGAAACCTAATAGTGTACTAGAAGTACATAGAAACTCAAGATTTAGAAATGATACAAATTACGCATTGATATAATTTCATTTAATGGATGGATAGTTATTAAATGTTACACAATTCTAAAAAAGATACATTTTTATTTCATCAAGTTTTGTGGGTTGTAGTGACTTGTTCTTGCAATTTAAGGATTACTATTCAAAATAATCCTTAACTTAAAAAGAACAAACCTGTTAATTGAAATCACAAGTATTTGAAATAAAATGTCTAGAATCAATACAAAATAAATGATATTTTTATCACCCAGAAGAAACCATTAAACCCTATTTTTTGTGTGTATGAGTGTATACACATATAAATATAAATCATATAAATATGTATATATATAAATTCTGTATAATATATAAAGGTCTATTATATATACATAAATTTATTTTTAATGTAGAAAATACAAGTATATGAAGCATTAATATGCAAAATGGTTTTATTGTCCAATTTATTTCTGCCCCACTCACCCACAAATAAATTAAATTTAATTTCTTTAGTTAATGGGAGAAGATTCTCACTAAACGTAAGAGATGTAATAAGTCCTCTTATTTTTTGAACATTTAATTCAATCTATATTTTATGCATTTTTTATTTATAAAGTAAAAACTTACCAAAGCTGGGAGTTATCTGTGAAATTTTTTTTTTAAATTCCATTGTTTAAATGATTTGTTTACATCATTCCAAATTATTTATTTAACAGATTCCTCTAGTTTTATGAATATTTCCCCTTAGCAGAGTAAACACGCCAGTTGCATACATCATTCACGTAAGACAGGGTATTAAGGTACTAAATGCATTTAAATATTTTTATATTTGTAAGATGTAATTATTGCAATTATGTTCTAATTTCAAAGGGTTCTAAAAATAACTTCTTTTGCATTATCTGGTAAGAATTTAGAAATCTAAATTAATTTAGATCTTTATATCATCATTTAATTAAAATACATCATCCTTCTAAAATCTCTGTTGTATAATTTGTTATGAATTGTTTCCAAGTCTTAGCTATAAAAAACTTGTGCCATACTTATTTATATTAATCTAGCATGCACTTTATGAACACATTTTCATAATAATTTTTAATATCTTAACATTAGGTTATCTCTGTATAGACCCAGAGATCCTCCATATGAAAACAATTCTAAAGACCTGCTTTAACTGATACTCAGTAGGTAATAATTATGCTTGGAGATAATTCTGGAAACACTGTTAACAGAGCTTTTAAAACAGAATTTAGTCATTTAGATAATGATTAAGAAACACAAAGTTTAGAAACACAGATAATCATATTTGTAGTACCTTCATTAATTGAAACATTTTTGTCTCTGAAGAAAATTATTTTTACCTAAATAATGTTTTTTCAAATAACAAAGCACATTTTATAAGGTTGTCAAGACTATATCGGATACTTGCTTAGGACCATTAATACTACCTTGGAAAAACTATGAAGAATAGTCATGGGCCATGAGCAAAGATGATATACAGATTATTCAAATTTTTATATTTTTAAAATAAATATTTGAATTTGATTAGATCACAAAGTGTATATGTAAGTATTAGTTTTCTATTCCTGCCATGGCAAACTGCCACAAACTGAACAGTTTTAAAATGACAAATTTATTATCTCACAATAATGTAGGGTAGAAGTACATGGAACTTAGTTGGTTTCTCTGCACTGGGTCTCAAGGCTGAAATCAACATACCAGTTGCCATGGCTCTTTACAGAAGGCTCTGGGAGAGAATGCACTTCCAGGTCCATTCAAGTTTTTGACAGAATTCAGTTCCATGCAGTGGTAGGACTGAGGTTCCCTTTCTGGCTGGGGATCATGGTCACCTTCTGCAGGCCTCCCATATTACCTGGCCTATGGCCCTATTCATCTCAAAACCAGCAATGGTGGGTCAAGTCCTTCTCACACTCTAAGTCTCTCTGAAACCTCCCTTTGTATAATTTCGCATGCCCCTAACCTGAGAAAGTTCTCTGATTTAAAGGGCTCAGGGGATTAGATTGTGTCTATCTGGATAATCCAAGATAAAGTCACTATTTTAAGGTGCGTAACATTAATTACAACCATAAAGCCCCTCTGTCATGTAACGTAAAATATTCACAGGTTTCAAGAATGAGGGCATAGTACATTTTGGGGAGGCCGTAGTAAAAGCGTATAAAGATTTATTTTACATGTGTGTTTGTAGTGATTTTTCGGAAAATATTGAAAAACTAGCTCTCCTAATAGGAGAAAAAAATATCTCTGATTTGCATTGTTTGTCGTTTCTGTGATGTAAATAATCCTAATATGGCAGATTTCAAGCTACTGGTGTGGATTCCAACAACTCACAAAATTCTGAAAATTTAATCCAGCTCTTATGAACTGCTTTGAGTTTTCTCCAACACAGCACTTTGTGTTTTTAGAATTTATAAACAAAATTATGAAGTCTAATGTAACAAAATGGAGATTAGAGTAATAATGGTAGTAAAATGATGATGATGATGACACATGTTCTTTACACATACACATCAAACTGCAACTCAAAGAAAAAGAGAACACATTTTCCTTTTTAATGCTAGTACAAATATGTTTTCCAGCTGAAAAAAATTGAAGATCATAACATGATAAATTTATTTCTAGCTAAATTTGTGGTTAAAGAGACTATCTCTACTTTGTATAATGATTATAATGTCTCTATTATATGTTATGAATAATTATTCAATGCCGTTAGAGGTACATGTATGAATTGAGGGATAATCATGCATATAGCACATATTTTATAAAAAAGGCTCATTTGCCATTAAAAATACACAACAGATACAATAACATTCCAGACCTGTTTGCTTTTAAAATTTAACATTCCAGGGTTATTTGAAAATCAGTTACCTAAACAGATGAATGAGTGAACTCTTAAATGAATATAGGTAATATCTGAGTGAGACGTACAAAGTTTTCCTTATCTACGGTCTAATAAGTCTGTCTGTAAAGAAGGGACTGATTCATGTTGTGGCAAACAAATTGACAGAGTGGTTCTGAACACTCTGGAATCAGCTTTCCTATCACATCTGTGCTATAAAAGTTATATCAACATTTTCATTGAAATACAGAAAGCTCTTCATATAGCGCTAGTCCTGGATCTGTTGCATTTTTTACTGTATTTTACTTCTAGTTACTAAGAAGTTACAAAATATATTTATTCAAAATTTTAAAATTTCTAATGAACTGGGTACGATGTACTGAAATAAGCACTTAACAGTGCTTCAGACATGTGCATTTTATTGATAAAGGGACAAAACCTTAGTTTGTTTACAAGGCTGTCTTTTATTTTAAAACTCCATTTGTGGATGATTTGGTGGTTAGAATGGTTACTTGCTCCCAGTAGACTACAGGATATTTTCAAGTTTATCATGTATCAAATATTTTTAGTTGTATTGTTGTTGTTTTTGTTGTGTTGGTTTTCTCTCTAGTGAGTACATACAACTATTAACAGTAATGTGGGATAAATTCAACAGACCACACTTGCTTGCAATCATGAGCTTATTATTCCTTCAAATTATTTTTGTATGAATGACTTCATAAAAGTTTCAAAGAACATATTTCTTTGCCAAATTGACTTGATTTCTGATAAATTATTTTGTCATTCTAAAGTCATAAACAATAAGAATATTATGAAAGGTAAAATTGACATTTGTACATGTGACAAATTCTACGTGTACATATCATGAGAAATTAAGCTTTTAGGATCATTTTTCTTTAAATATTATAATTATATGTCTACATATAATCAGTCAAACCCTCCTAGGGTATGATTTCCTACTGGATAGAGAGGGACTCTGCTGATCTGGGATGGCACTTCAGCACGGTGGAGTTAATGCAGCATCCCAGTGAGTTTAACTCACTCCCACGAGTAATTTTGACCCTAGGAGAATTGTTTCATTATATCCTAACATGAATTAAGTGACACTTTCAAATTATTTCTTTTATCTTAACCATTTCCAAGACTGCTATTGCAAATATATCCTTAAGAGTGAGAAAATACCTGTTCTTCTTTCTAGTAATGACTTGAAATTTTCACATTTATTGAAAGAGTTCTGTTAAGTTTCCATTGTCAGATCCAGAGTTTCCTAGCTGCATTTCTTTGATGCTCTAGATTTCTACACAAGCTCTCACCTGGCAGTTTGCTTTTTTTCTCCATCTGCTGGGCACCAGTGTTGGCTGCTCAGTAAAGGATCATATGAGGTAATGGCTAGCAAAGATAAAAACAGTGGAGTACAGCAGCTATTCGGGAAAAAAACAGACCATCAAATCCCATAGTAGTGCCAAGAAATTTTATTAGAAAAAGGTCTATACCTTCCACCTTACTCCAGCATTTCCCTAAAACATGCCCGTAGATAAAATCCAAAATGAGTTTTGTAAGATAAATTAGAAATTCTTAATATAAATTAATATGAAATATAGCTGCATTCCACTCTTATTTTGGTGGGAAACATTTAAGTATATCAAAAACTTATGATGGAATAGAAGCAGTTAAAATGTGACTCAAACTTTTGTATACTGAATATGACTATCTTGTCTCTTGCAGCACACTTATGAAAGAAACATTAAGTTTTCATAGCTGAAATAAAGAAGAGACATGGAAAAAAAGGAGTTTGATATTTGCAAGGGCAAATATTAGGAATAATAGTGATAACATCTAATATTTATAGAGCACTTCTATAAGACAGACTCTGTGCTAGATGCCTATCATATATTATTTAATGTAAACATGACGACAGCACCACAAGATAACATCTTAGTTTTCTAGAAATGCTGTAACAAGTTAGCACAAACTGGGTGGCTTGAAAAAATAGAAAATTATTGTCTCACAGTTCTGGAAGCAAGAAGTGCAAAATCACGGTGTCAGTATGGTCATTTCACCTGAAAATGTAAGGGGGAGTCCTCCTTGCATCTTCCTAGCTTCTGGTAGTTTGCCAGCAATTCTTGATGCTACTTGGCTTACAGCTGCAGCATTTCCATCTCTGCTTTCATAGAGACATGGCATTTTCCCTGCGTGTCTGTCTTCACACATTTTCCTCTTTTTCTTAGGACACCAGTCATGTGGGATTAGGGATTCACACTACTCCAGTATGACCTCATCTTAACTAATTGCATCTGTAATGACCCTATTTACAAATGAGGTCACTTTCTGAGGTATTGGGGGTTATAACTTCAACATATCTTTTTAAGTGATGTAATTCAACCACAAGTATTAAAGTACTCCAGATTATTCATTTTCTAGGTGAATGAACTGAGGTTTCAAATGGTTAATTTCTCCAAAATATTAGACCATGCTTTCAAACTCTGCTATTTTGTCAGTAATATGTATGTGTTTGATCTCTGTTACACCCTGATTAAAGCCATGGCCCTAAAAACCATTAGTTTTCCATAGAAATCCACAATGCAAATGTAATCATACTTTCATGGTGGAAGCCAGAGAGATTGGGGACTGAGAGCAAAAGAGAACACATAGCACATTAAGAAATGAGTCCAAGAAGATAGATAGATAAAAGGCCAATCTGTTAGGAGACCATAGTGTGTAGTATATCTCCCCATATATGTAGCCAAGACTAGGACATCCAAGAAATAAGACCATGAAAATAATGGGACTCATATTATGTGGCTGAGAAATAATGACCTCCTTAATGGATTAGGGTAGAGTGGGAAGAAGTTGAAGAAGATAGGATCTGCAACAAGATGATCAAAGAAAACATAAAATCTTGAAAAAATATATAAAGAAATATAATAATTGTGAGCTCAGATTAGTGAACGAAAAGATCAGGGAGTACTGCAACAACTAGAGGATGAAGCAGATAACAAATCTTTACTTGCTATGGAAATACAAAATTCTAGAAGTAAATGACATTTTATAAATTAACATCAATAGGATAATAGCAGTAGAAACACAATAACACAGTAATTTAAACTACATTTGACTAGTGCAGTAGGTTTCTTGCATGTACCTTTCTTCTAGTGATTTCTGTTATCAAATAATGTGTATCATTTTTGTAATACTTTAGGTGATACTATGCATTAGTCCAAGCAAAGTCACCAAACAGATTAGGGTGACCAGAAGCAGGAATAGCATGTTGTCTCTAATAATTAATAGGTAGAATATATGCTACATTCCTTATTAGGGAGTTGGTGGTGGTTTAAAATAAATCATTATCTGTTAAAAGTCACAAATATGTTTTACAATATGTTTCAAATGATTCATATTATTTAATCATAAATTTGTTATATCTTCTAAAATACTTGTTTCTGAGGTCCTGAACTGATGAAATAGATTCACATATTATCAAAGTAGAAACATTAGAATGAAGAAAAACCCAAACCACCACCTTGCAATGATATGAGTATTAGCAGGAATTAGCCAGGACTGGCAATGAAATCATTCATGACCAGGCTCTTGATGGCTCCTGATAGTGTATTATCCCTAACATTTACCTTACTTTACCTAGGTATTTCTAATTGTTACTCCTGGAGTTATATTTGCACATAAGTGTGATTTTCCAAACATTCTAATTTGATTCCTTTTTTTTTTGCATTTATTAGCAATGAGGCAGACTGGATAGATATATGCACTTAAAAATCCTATTAATAACCAAGAGAGTCTCTGATACTGGGCATGGCCACCTCCTCCCACCTCCTATCAGTTCCTCTCCTGCCCTAGGTTTGAAGTTCTCTACTATTAGCTTACTGAAAGCATCAACAACAAAATCATCATGATTCTGCATCCTAGAGCATAAAGATGGCTAGTTTGAAAGCCACAGAAAGTGAATATCTCCCTTTATTCTCAAATATACGATGACACCTTCATATGCTTTCAGTGTTTGGTAAGCTAGTTTACTAAATTGCTGCTATTCTAATCTATTCCATTGCTAGCTGGAATCTACTGATACCTATTGATTTCACTGAGCATTTAAAGTAGTAGTTGTTATCAGGAGACCAAAAAGAAGATATAGAATGTACTAAAGAGTGTGATGAATAACACTTATTGGAATCTAGCTTTATTGTCATGCAAAGATTAAGGTTTTGGGGGGGAATATACCAAATATTAGTATAGTTGACATATCTAAGTTGAAGAATTTAGTGGGTAGCACAGTGCCTAATAATAGACATCATGGGAAGGTGACAGACAGGTAGTGGCAAAAATTCAAATTCAAATACAGGCAATTAGTTTTGGAACTCTCATGCATAATATATCATAGAAAGAGAACATAAATAGCATGTGAAAATTGAATAAAGGTAATTGATTAAGGATACCATAAGGGAATTTCTATTTATGGATAAAAAGAGATGAGAGTGATCAGATTTACCCTCCTGCATGAAAAAAACAAAGAAAACCCTGAAAAAATATATAAAAACCTGGTTCTCATGGTATGGAACATCAGGCAACAAAAACCAGTGATTCATAAGGAACAAAAATAAATAAATAAATGAGCAGTATTATCACCCAAGATTACTCCCTCAAGAGAGATTCCTGGTCATTTGCTGGAAGGGCAAACCAGGCAGAGCTCAGTTGTCTTCCTGAACTGTAAAGGTAGAGCTGGAAATATAAGGAGAACAAGGCAACTCAAATACAGAGTACTAAAGAGGGAAAAAGGATGTCATCAAAAGAACACAGTCTCTTCAATAAGTGGTGCTGAGAAAAATGGACAGGTACGTGTAAAAGAATGAAACTAGAATACTCCCTAACACCATCACAAGAATAAACTCAAAATAGATTAAAGATCTAAATGTAAGGCCAGACACTATAAAGCTCTTAGAGCAAAATACAGGCAGAACACTCTTTGACAAAAATCGCAGCAAGAACATTTTTGACCAACCTCCTAGAGTAATAAAAAATTTTTGACCAACCTCCTAGAGTAATAAAAATTTTATTTACATTACATAAAAATGTAAATAAAATTTACATTCCCACCAACATTCCCACTGTTGGTGGGAATGTAAATCGATACAGCAACTATGGAGAACAGTATGAGGGTTCCTTAAAAAACTAAAAATAGAACTACCATATGACCCAACAATCCCACTCCTGGGCATATACCCACAGAAAACCACAATTCAAAAAGATACATGCACCCCAATGGTCACTGCAGCACTATTTACAACAGCCAGGACATGGAAGCAACAGAGGAATGGATAAAGAAGATGTGGTACAAATATACAATGGAATATTACTCAGCCATAAAACTGGGTCATTTGTAGAGATATGGATGGATATAGAGACTGTCATACAGAGTGAAGTAAGTTAGAAAGAGAAAAACAAATATCGTTTATTAATGCATACATGTGGAATCCAGAAAAATGGCATAGATGAACTTACTTGCAAAGCTGAAATACAAACACAGACATAGAGAACAAACATATGGATACTAAGGGGGAAAGAGGATGGTGGGTTGTATTGGGAGATTGGGACTGACATATATACACTACTATGTATAAAATAGATAACTAATGAGAACAGACTGTATAGCATAGGGAACTCTACTCAATGCTCCGTGGTGACCTAAATGGGAAGGAAATCCAAGGAAGGGGGGATATATGTATACATGTGGCTGATTCACTTTGCTGTACAGCAGAAACACAACATTGTAAAGCAACTATACTCCCAAAAAAAAGAAGAAGAACACAAATAACAAATGTTCATGAGGACAGTGGAGAAAAGGGAACACTTGTAGGCTGCTGGTGGGAATGTAAATTGGTACAGACACTGTGAAAAACAGCTTGGAAGTTTCTCAAAAATTTAAAAACCGTGCACTGTGATGAAGAGTGGCCCCCGCTCGCTGCAACTAGAGAAAGCCCTGGCACAGAAACGAAGACCCAACACACCCCAAAATAAATAAATAAATTTATTTTTTTAAAAAATTTAAAAATACAACTACAATGTGACCCAGCAATTCCACTTTTGGGTATATATCTGAAAAAAACAAAAACACTAATTCAAAAAGATATATGCACCCCAGTGTTCATAGCAGCATTATTTACAATTGCCAAGATATGGAAGCAACCTAAGTGTCCATCAACAGATGAATGGATAAAGAAGATGTGATATATATAGTGGAATACTACAGCAACATGGATGGACTTGGAGGGTATTATGCTAAGTGAAATATGTCACAGAGAGAAAGACAAATACTGTATGACAGCACTTATACGTGGAATCTGAAATATATAACAAACTAGTGAATATAACAAAAAAGAAGCAGACCCACAGATACAGAGAACACACTAGTGGTGACCAGTGGGGAGAGGGAAGTGGGAAGGGACAATATAGGGCTAGTGGATTAAGAGGTACAAACTATTAGGTATAAAACAAGCTACAAGGATATATTGGACAACATGGGGAATATAGCAAATATTGTATAACTATAAATAGAGTATAACCTTTAAAAATTGTGAATCACTATATTGTAAACTTGTAACATATAATATTGTATATCAACTATACTTAAATTAAAATATTTTTTTAAAAAGAGAGGAAAAGGGATAGATGATAGATAGATAGGGAACCATGTATATATACAGAGAATCCTTGTTGAGTATACAGCAGAATAGCATCAGTGTATATGAAGAACCTACCTATGAGAGGGCAAAGAAATATCCACAAATATCTAGAGGAAATTGTACATGGCACTCACACAGAGGAAGAAATAGTGCTTGTCCCCATTAGTCATATTAGAAAACCTTATAACTAACAGGGAATTGGGTAAAATAATGAGGAAGGCCTTGTCTCAGTAGTGGGGAACAGTAAGCCCTAGATAAACACCACTCTGTTCTCACCTAACAAATTTTAAAAGAACTTATAAATGATCAAAGTGTTCCCAATTAACTACATCCAAAAACCAAGCTCAAGATTATTTATAAGAAAACATGTAGGGCTTCCCTCGTGGCGCAGTGGTTGAGAGTCCGCCTGCCGATGCAGGGGATACGGGTTTGTGACCCGGTCCGGGAGGATCCCACATGCCGCAGAGTGGCTGGGCCCGTGACCCATGGCCGCTGAGCCTGCGTGTCCAGAGCCTGTGCTCCGCAACGGGAGAGGCCACAGCAGTGAGAGGTCCACGTACAGCAAAAAAAAAAAAAAAAAAGAAAACAAGTATGTCCAACCCCTAGTAACGTAAAATTTACAATGTCTAGAATCTAATCCAAGACTATCAAACATTCAAAGATGCAGAAAAATATAATCTTTAATGAGGAAAAAGGTCAGTTAATTGAAACTGACTCATAGCTGGCAAAAATGATAGAATAAGATGACAAGAATGATAACACAGTTATAATTGTATTCCCTATGCTCACAAATTTAAACAGATTCATGGAAAACATAAACAAAGACTCAAGTTGAAATTTAAGTGATGAAGACTACAACATGTGAAATGAAAAATACACTGGTGGGTTTAAAAACAGATTAGACATTGTAGAAGAATATATTAGGGAACATGAACACATAGCAACAAAAAAAATCCAAAATGAAGCACAGATAGAGAAAAGAAGAATTTAAAAAATGTAAAAGGATCACTGAGCTTTGGGACAACATCAAGAAGCTTCATATGCATATAACTGTTATCCCTGAAAGAAAGAAGACAAAAGGGTATCAGAAAAATATTTGAATAATAATGGCTGAATATTTTCCAAATTAGGTGGAAAATATACTCACACAGATTCAAAAGCTCAGTAGTCCCAAGAACAAGATAAATGTAAATAAATAAATAAATAAACCAATACACACATACTCAAATAGTACAAAACCAGCTATAAAGAGAAAATCTTTAAAGCAGTCAATGTAAAAAGCCATTAGATACAGAGAATCAAAATAATTATGACACATTTCTCTTCAGAAATACAGGAGGAAGAGGATCTTTAACATACTGCTAGAAAACTTAAAATAACATGTCAATCTAGAATGCCATTACCAGAGAAAGTATCTTCCAAAAATGTGCACTGAATAAAAATGATCTGAACATACAAAAAGGAAAAGAATGCATTATAAGAGGCCTGCACTATAAGATATGTTAAAGGAAATTCTTCAAACATAGAAAAAGTACACCAGATAGAAATACAGGTTTGTACAAAAGCATGAAGGATACAAAAATGGTAAGTACTTTGGTAATATATAACATATATATAAATATAATAATATAATATGTATTACACATATTATATAGCTTTTTTTATTATTTAAGTATTTTAAAATATAACTGACTGCTAAAACAAATAGAATAATAATGTTATTTGGAGTTCACAGTATATGTATTAATAAGATATATGGAAAAATGGCATAAGACCTAGAAGGGAAATGCAATTATACTTTTTTATTCTTAATCTATATTCATTTTGATAAATATTAATTTGCTTAAAGTTAAACTTTGGTAAGTGAAAGAGGTATACTATATACCATAAACCCTAAAGTAACCACCAAAATAACAAAACAAGAAATACAGCTTAGGGGGCTTCCCTGGTGGCGCAGTGGTTGAGAGTCCGCCTGCCGATGCAGGGGACATGGGTTCGTGCCCTGGTCCGGGAAGATCCCACATGCTGCGGAGCGGCTGGGCCTGTGAGCCATGGCCGCTGAGCCAGTGCATCCAGAGCCTGTGCTCCACAACGGGAGAGGCCACAGCAGTGAGAAGCCCGCATACAGCAAAAAAAAAAAAAAAAAAAAAAAAAAAAAAATACAGCTTATAAACCCACAAAGGCAATAAAATGAATTACAAAATAATTCAGTTAATCTAAAATTCCGTAGTGAAAGAGTTAAAAAAATTTTTTTAATGGTGGGACCAATAAAAAACAAAAAGCAAGATCATATACTTAAATCTATATAAATAATCACACAAATTACAAATGAGGGTTATATATATGTTCATTATCTTGATTGTGTTGGTATTTTCATAGCTGTATACATATATCAAATATATCAAATTATACACTAAATATAAGTGTGATTTATTGTATGTCATTTATAACTCAATAATAAAGCAACCTAAATATTTTGCAGACATATAAATACTGGAAGAAGTCAATAAGGCAGTCCTGCAGCAAGAAATGTTAAATAAAAGTCTTCAAGAAAAAGGAAAAAGATACCAGATGTAAATGTGGATATATACAAAGGAACTAATAGTATCAAGAATGGTAACAATTTTGGTAGATATAAAGTCCATTTTTATTATTGAATTTACCTTTAAAATTGACTTCTAAGGAAAAATGATAAAAATAAATTTGGGGAATATATAAACTATCAAAAAACATTTGTTGATTATAGCACTATCAACAAATTTGACTTAATTGGCATCTACTGAAAAGCCTCAAATCAATTACCTTAGCTTACAACTTCAGAAACTAAGAAAAGAAAAAATAAATAAATAAACTGCGTTTTTCCTCATCTTTATCCATTCACTTTTCAACATTTATTGAACAACACGGTAGGTAGAATTCACTGGTGTTATGCCCTGTATAACCCATGCCACCTTGAGTGCGGGTGGAGCATGTGGCTGTTCTGGCCAGTAGAATATGGCAAAAGAAAAGGAATTTTGCAGATGTAATTCAGGTCTTAAGTCCACTGAGTCTGAGTTAGTGAAAAGTGAAATAATTCTGATGGGCATGACTTTAAGCAAGTGAAAACTTTAAAAGAGAGACAGGGTTCAGGTGGACTTGAAGGACCCAGCCACCATAAGTTCTACAACCATGAGAAAACGAATTCTACCAACAACCTGAATGTGACTGGAAGTCAAAAATTCCCTAGTTGAATCTCCAGATGAAAATGCATCACTCTTTATACATTGACTTCAGCCTTATCAGACCCTGATCAAAGAATTCAGTTAAGCCATGCCTAGAGTTCTGATCTGCACAAACAGTAAGATAATAAATGGGTGTTGTCTAAACCAGTAAGTATTTTGATAATTTGTTACAAAGAAATAGAAAACTAATACAAGAAAATACTCTGCTTCTTGCACTGTATTCTAGAGTTTATGAAAACAGAAGTAATACGGAAAATAATTGAGATTATCTAAGGGGTGAGTACAGACTGCTCCAGAGAGAAAAGAGAAGAGGACCAAACACATTAGATCCTGGGTCACTCCAACTTTAAGTAGAAGATCTAGGAACAGATAATTAAAACTAGGAGAAAGAGGAAGATCCACGAATAGTGGGTTAAAAGTAGGAGGTAGTGATGTCCTAAGAAAACAACTATAACAGTTTCAGAATCTATAGATGAAGTTATGTTTTGTTAAAAAAAAAAAAAGAAAAGGAACAACTGTTTCAAATTCTACTGAGAGGTCAAGAGAAATGAGCAGTTTTGTAATATGGACATAATTAGTGACTAACAAGAGAACTTTCTAAATGAATTGATAGGGATTAAATCCTGATTGGAATGGATTCAAGAGGATACAAGTAGGAGGAGTAGATAAGGAATATAAAACTTACTACTGTTTCCATATATATTACATGCATTAATTCTAGTAAATTTTACTAGAAAGAATTATTGGAAAGTTTCTTCTTTTTCTGTCTTACGATGAATTCATTTCAAAGCTATAACATGAAAAAATCTGTACCTCACAATTTTATATACACTTGATGTATTCTTCAAAAATGAAGTCAAACTGAAGAAAATTTCAGTTAAATAAAACTGAAAGAATTTATTGCCAGTAGATCTACATTGCAAAAACATACCACATCATGTTCTTAGCCCGAAAGAAAATGACAAAAAGATGGAAATTCACGTCTTCAGGAAGTAATGAACAACAAAAATGAGAAATTTGAGAGTAAATATGACTGCTCATTTTTCTTCTCATATTTTTAAAGAACATATAACTTTTAAAACAAAAATTGTATCAATATTTCAAGATTTATAATGCATAAAGATGTATTATATGATAATGACACCACAAAGGTCAGAAGTAGATGAATTTAAACTATACTATTGAAAATTTTTCACATTTTATATGAAGTAGAATAATATTAACACTAAATACACTTAATAATTTAAGGGGACATAGTCAATTCTAGTGCAAACACTATCACATTAAAACAATAAACAGCTAAAATATAATTGAGGCAATATAATTACAACAAAATACTGAAAAATGTGATTAAAAAAATAAATACATGAAACTAAGGAGAAAGACAAAAAGCTGTCAGAATAAGAAGAAAAATGGTAGAAAAATAGACAAATCTGATCTTATCAATAATTATATTAACTATAAATTGACTCAAATGCAGAGATTGTCAGAAAGAACTTAAAAACAAAACCTTGCTATGGAATGTCTACAAAGGATACATTTATGGTACAAGAACACAAATTTTGAAAGTTAAAATCAGGCTAGGTAAGTTCAAGACAAGTAGCATTACTGTACTGGAGGTAACAGAAAACATTTAATTACCATAAGAGTGTTCCACAAAATGATTTTATAGAAATAAATGTTTTCTGAAGGATTACTTCCCAGAAATTCTGCTGCCAGTGTCCTTGTTCCCAAAGTTAGCCACAGCCACACCCTGCCTCTGCAGGAGAGCGTCCAACTCTAGCAGTCATCACGTAAAAACACATTGTGGAACAAAAACCACATTCACAGAAAGATAGACAAAATGAAAAGGCAGAGGGCTATGTACCAGATGAAGGAACAAGACAAAACCCCAAAAAAAGAACTAAATGAAGTGGAGATAGGCAACTTTCCAGAAAAAGAATTCAGAATAATGATAGTGAAGATGATCCAGGACCTTGGAAAAAGAATGGAGTTACAGGGGTCCCAGAAGGAGAAGAGAGAGAGAAAGGACTTGAGAAAATATGTGAAGAGATTATAGTCGAAAACTTCCCTAACATGGGAAAGGAAATAGCCACCCAAGTGCAGGAAGTGCAGCGAGTCTCATACAAGATAAACCAAAGGAGAAACATGCCAAGACACATAGTAATCAAATTGGCAAAAATTAAAGACAAAGAAAAATTGAAAGCAGCAAGACAAAAACGACAAATAACATACAAGGGAACTCCTATAAGATTAACAGCTGATTTCTCAGCAGAAGCTCTACAAGCCAGAAGGGAGTGGCATGATATACTTAAAGTGATGAAAGGGAAGACCTAACAACCAAGATTACTCTCCTGGCAAGGATCTCATTCAGATCCAATGGAGAAATTAAAAGCTTTACAGACAAGCAAAAGCTAAGAGAATACAGCACCACCAAACCAGCTCTACAACAAATGCTAAAGGAACTTCTCTAAGCGGGAAACACAAGAGAAGAAAAGGACCTACAAAAACAAACCCAAAACAATTAAGAAAATGGTCATAGGAACATACATATCAATAATTACCCTAAACGTGAATGGATTAAATGCTCCAACCAAAAGACACAGGCTTGCTGAATGGATACAAAATCAAGACCCATATATATGCTGTCTACAAGACACCCACTTCAGACCTAGGGACACGAAAGTGAGGGGATGGAAAAAGATATTCCATGCAAATGGAAATCAAAAGAAAGCTGGAGTAGCAATACTCATATCAGATAAAACAGACTTTAAAATAAAGAATGTTACAATAGACAAGGAAGGACAATTGATCAAGGGATCAATCCAAGAAGAAGATACAACAATTATAAATATATATGCACCCAACATAGGAGCACCTCAGTATATAAGGCAACTGCTAACAGCTGTAAAAGAGGAAGTCGACAGTGACACAATAATAGTGAGGGACGTTAACACCTCACTTACACCAATGGACAGATCATACAAAATGAAGATAAATCAGGAAACAGAAGGTTTAAATGACACAATAGACCAGACAGATTTAATTGATATTTATAGGACAATTCATTCAAAAACGGCAGATTACACCTTCTTCTCAAATGTGCATGGAACATTCTCCAGGGTAGATCATATCTTGGGTTACAAATCAAGACTCAGTAAATTTAAGAAAACTGAAATCATATCAAGCATCTTTTCTGACCACAATGCTAAGAGATTAGAAATGAATTACAGGGGAAAAAACATAAAAAACACAAACACATGGAGGCTAAACACTATGTTACTAAATAACCAAAAGATAACTGAAGAAATCAAAGAGGAAATAAAAAAAAACCTAGAGACAAATTACAATGAAAACACAACAATCCAAAAACATGGAGAAATACGAAGCATCCTAAGAGACTACTACAAGCAACGCTATGCCAATAAAATTGACAACCTGGAAGAAATGGACAAATTCTTAGAAAGGTATAACCTTCCAAGACTGAACCAAGAAGAAAGAGAAAATATGAACTGACCAGTCACAAGTAATTAAATTAAAACTGTGATTAAAAATCTTCCAACAAACAAAAGTCCAGGACCAGATGGCTTCACAGGTGAATTTTACCAAACATTTAGAGAAGAGCTAACACCCATCCTTCTCAAAGTCTTTCAAAAATTGTGGAGGGAGATACACTCCCAAACTCATTCTATGAGACCACCATCACCCTGATACCAAAACCAGACAAAGGTATTACAAAAATAGAAAATTACAGACCAATATCACTGATGCATATAGATGCAAAAATGCTCAACAAAATAATAGCAAAAAGAACCCAACAGCACATTAAAAGGATCACACACCATGACCAAGTGGGATTTATCCCAAGGATGCAAGGATTCTTCAATCTATGCAAATCAATCAATGAGATACACCATATTAACAAATAGAAGAATGAAAACCAGATGATCATCTCAGTATATGCAGAAAAAGCTTTTGACAAAATTCAACACCGATTTATGATAAAAACTCTCCAGAAAGTGGGAAAGGAGGGAACCTACATCAACATAATAAACGCCATATATGACAAACCCACAGCAAACATCATTCTCAATGGTGAAAAACTGAAAGCATTTCCTCTAAGATCAGGAACAAGACAAGGATGTCCACTCACCACTATTATTCAACATAGTTTTGGAAGTCCTAGCCATGGCAATGAGAGAAGAAAAAGAAATAAAAGGAATACAAATTGGAAAAGAAAAAGTAAAACTGTCACTGTTTGCAGATGACATGATACTATACATAGAGAATCCTAAAGATGCCACCGGAAAACTACTAGAGCTAATCAATGTATTTGGTAAAGCTGCAGGATACAAAATTAATGCACAGAAATCTCTTGCATTCCTACACACTCATGACGAAAAATCTGAAAGAGAAATTAAGGAAACACTTGCATTTGCCATTGCAACAAAAAGAATAAAATACCTAGGAATAAACCTACCTAGGGAGACAAAAGACCTGTATGCAGGAAACTATAAGACACTGAGGAAAGAAATTAAAGATGATACAAACAGATGGAGAGATATAACATGTTCTTGGATTGGAAGAATCAATATTGTGAAAATGACTATACTACCCAAAGCAATCTACAGATTCAATGCAATTCCTATCAAATTACCAATGGCATTTTTTACTAACAAAAAATCTTAAAATTTACATGGAGACACTAAAGACCCCGAATAGCCAAAGCAGTCTTGAGGAAAAAAAACGGAGCTGGAGGAATCATACTCCCTGACTTCAGACTATACTACAAAGCTACAGTAATCAAGACAATATGGTACTGGCACAAAAACAAAAACATAGATTATTGGAACAAGATTGAAAGCCCAGAGGTAAACCCACCCACTATGGTCAACTAACCTATGACAAAGGAGGCAAGGATATACAATGGAGAAAAGACAGTCTCTTTAATAAGTGGTGCTTGGAAAACTGGACAGCTACATGTAAAAGAATGAAATTAGAACACTCCCTAACACCATACACAAATATAAACTCAAAATGGATTAGAGACATAAATGTAAAACCAGACACTATAAAACTCTTAGAGGAAAACATAGGAAGAACACTCCTTGACATAAATTACAGCAAGATCTTTTTTGATCCACCTACTAGAGTAATGGAAATAAAAAACAAAAATAAACAAATGGAACCTAATGAAACTTAAAAGCTTTTTCATAGCAAAGGAACCCAGATGAAAAGACAACCCTCAGAATGGGAGAAAATATTTGCAAATGAATCAAGGACAAAGGATTAATCTCCAAAATATATAAATAGCACATGCAGCTCCATATTAAAAAAACAACCCAATCCAAAAATGGGCAGAAGACCTAAATAGACATTTCTCCAAAGAAGACATACAGATGGCCAAGAAGCACATGAAAAGCTGCTCAACATCACTAATTATTAGAGAAATGCAAATCAAAACTACAATGAGGTATCACCTCACACCAGTTAGAATGGGCTTCATCAGATAATCTACAAACAACAAATGCTGAAGAGAGTGTGCAGAAAAGGGAACCCTCTTGCACTGTTGCTGCGAATATAAATTGATACAGCCACTATGGAGAACAGTATGGAGGCTCCTTAAAAAACTAAAAATAGAATTACCATATGATCCAGCAAGCCCACTACTGGGCATATACCCAGAGAAAACCACAATTCAAAATGACACATGCACCCCAATGTTCATTGCAGCACTATTTACAATAGCCAGGTCATGGAAGCAACCTAAATAAATGCCCATCTACAGACGAATGGATAAAGAAGTTGTGGTACATATATACAATGGAATATTACTCAGCCATAAAAAGGAAAGAAATTGGGTCATTTGTTGAAATGTGGATGTATCTAGAGACTGTCATACAGAGTGAAGTAAGTCAGATAAAGAAAAACAAATATCATATATTAACGCATATATGTGGAACCTAGAAAAATGGTACAGATGAACCAGTTTACAGGGCAGAAATTGAGACACAGATGTAGAGAACAAACGTATGGACACCAAGGGGCGAAAGCCGTAGGGGGGTGGTGTTGGTGGTGTGATGAATTGGGCTATTGGGATTGACATGTATACACTGATGTGTATAAAACTGATGACTAATAAGAACCTGATGTATAAAAAAAATAAAATTAAATTTTAAAATTATTTTAAAAAAAGAAATAAATGTTTTCTGCTAATACCAGAGCTTTAAAATACAGGATGCAAAACAGACATATATTTGGAAAGAGAGTGAATTTCAACTCTAATCTCACTTTATACAAAAATTGACTTGTAGACAATATTAAATCAGAAACTTTAAAATTTGATAAGAGAACATGAAAGAAAATCAAGGCTTATATAATAAATGAATATGAACATAAACATAAGCACTAAACATGAATATATTAATGTATAACATTATTATATCCATATTGTGAATATATATAATATAAATATAATATAGTTATAATAAAATACATTGTACTCATATTGTATAACATAAATATAAACGATGTATGAATAACTCTTACCCCTCAACGATAAGATGACAAACCAATTAAATGGGTGATGCATTTAAAAGATTTACAGAAGAAGAAATTCAATGTACAGAATATACATAAAAATTCTCAACTCTAGGCACAACAGAAATAAAAATTTAATTCTACATGAAGTACTAACATGTACCTATCAGAATGGTCAAAATTTTAAAGGACTGAAAATGCCAAATGTTGGCCAGTATGTGAAGCAACTGAAACTCTAACACATTGCTGATAAGATTCAAAACGGAACAACGTTTCTGGAGAAGAGTTTGATAAGTTTTAGAGGTTAATTACACACTTACATTGTTATATTGGTATCTAATTATACACTTAGGTCTTTACCAAAGAGAAACAAAAACATATTCCTAGAAGAAGACTTGCATATGAGTGTTTATAGTAGCTGAACTTGAAGCAGCCCAAACTGGGGAATTCCAAATGTCCAAGAGCAGATAATGGAAAAACAAATTGTGGTATGAAGAAAGTCATACTGATAGACAACATCATGAACTAATTAAATATATATATATATACATGTATATAGTGAAAAAAAAGTATACACATACTCTATCATTCCATTTTTATAAAATTATAGAAAAAGCAAAACAGATGCATAATTAAAGAAAACAACACTTTGTGGCCTGGATTCAGCAGGTGTGAGTGTGACTGACAGCAAAGGGGAACATTTTATTATGTTTAACTTATACAGCAATACATTTGATTTATGTACAAACCCTTGAAGGCAAAATAGACGGAAATTAGTGGAGGACTAGACAAACTCAATCACAGTTGGAGATTTTCATGCAACTTCCTCAATAATGGATAGAAAATTAGCCGAAAAAATCCAGTAAAAAGTTATACCCAGTGTACAACTCATTGACTACATTGATGTAATTGATATTTATACTACAATGAACTGTAAAATTCTTTTCAACTGTACAGGGACTATTATGTATACAATTTATTCTGGGTCATAAAACACGTTAATAAATCAGAAAAGATTGAAATATTACAGAGGTTGCTCTCTGCTCACAAAATAATTAAACTTGTAAACAATAATTATGAAATAATTTTTAAAAGTCAAAGTATGTGAGAAAAATGTGAAAATTTTACAGCACACAGTAAAAAAATGGGCAAAGAAATACAAGAGAAGTTAGGAGATATTTGGAACAGTGATTTTGAAAATTCAAACAATCAAAATTTGTGTAAAGAAGTTAAAACAGTGCTTGGAGATAAATTTACAGATAAATTGTAAGAGAAATTAGTGATGTGCATTCCTTTTTTAGGAACAAAAATAATGAAGAACAAAACAAAACAAAAGCTGGTTTTAGAAGAGATATAACACAGACAATAAAAGAATCAGTGAAATAGAAAATAAAATAGAAAACATTATGCTAAGTGAAATGTCACACGTAGAACAAATACTGCATGAGCTCACTTATATGTGGATTCCAAAAAAGTCAAACTCATAAAATCAGATTGTAGTATGGTGGTTTCCAGGGTCTGGGGTATGGGAGAAACTGAAAGATGTTGGGCAAAGGGTACAAAATTTCAGTTATATGGGATAAATGTTTTCTGGAGATCTTATGTACAGTCTGGTAACTATCATAGTGGTGAATACTTGAAATTATCTAAGAGAACAAATCTCAGATTAAAACTTCTGAACACAGAGAAACACAGACAAGAGGGTAACTATGTAGAGGTGATGGATAACTTATTTAGGTTGATTATGGTGATTCTTTCACAATATATACATACACACAAAAACATCAAGTTGTACACTTTAAATGTATGCAATTTCTCTTTGTCAAATATATCTCAATAAAATGATTTTTAAAAGAAAATAAGTCTAAAATGTGTTTCTTTGAAAATATAATTCAAACTAATAAAATCAAATTGGACTTATCAAGGATGAAAGCTTACAATCACAATAGCAATAAAAGAAAAGAAAGAAGAGAAAATGTGGACCCTACAGATGTTAAACATTAATAAGGAAATATAATGAACAACTAGTTACCAATAGACTAAAACGTAGAAGAAATTGACAAATTCTTTGAAAAGCTTAACTTACCAAAAGGGACATAATATGACATAGAAAACCCAAACAACCTTTAACTCTGATGCAGACAGTATTTTAAGAAAAGTTTCACACACACACGTACATACATACAACTAAAAAAAACAAGCCAGATAATTTTACACAGGAATTGAATCAACATATGAAAAAGAAATAATACCAACGTTACATATAGTCTTTGAGAACAAGCATTTAGTATCATTAACTATCATTAAAATCCCAGTGAGATTCTGCTATAAGTCTATCAGAATGGCTAAAATTAGAAAGACTATTCAAATCTCATTGTTAGCAAGGATATGGAACATCAAGAACTTTCTTATATTGTTGGTGATACTGTAAAATGTTACAACCACTTTGGAAAAATACTTAGAAATGTCTCATAGATAAGCATAGACCTATTCTATGATCAAATAATTGTATGCCTAAATATTTACCCTAGTAACTTAAAACGTGTGCCCATAAAAAGCTTGTATCATAATGATTACAGCAGCTTTATTTATTAACAGTCCAAAACAGGAAACAACTAAAATGCTCATGAGGAGAAGAATGAATAAAGAAATTGGCATATATTAATTAAATAAAATACTACTTAGCATCACAAAGAAATGATTTACTGATATGTGCATGATACCATATCAATTTATCTTTAAGCAAAGAAACCAGACACAGAAGTGTACCTACTGTATTATACCAGTTAAATGAAATTCCATAATGGGAAAGACTAATTTATCAGGAATAATCAGAAAAAAATTGCCTCTGTGTGAATAGTATTTACTGAAAAGGCATGAAGAAATTTTCTAGGGTGATAGAAAAACCTATATATTGACTATACACCAAGCTCATCCTTATCAAACTCATCAGAGTACACATTTATAATGTGTGCAGTTCACTATATGTAAATTAAAAAAAAATAACTGTATTGAAAGTAAAAACCCTGGGGGTCCCTAGAGTTTTAAGGAAAATCAGAGATAAAGTTTGTACTCAGTAAATTGATAGTCACTTTTTCTTTCTCTATTCTATATAGGAATCTCTCAGTTATTATAGAAAAATGAAAGATAGGTTAGAGATTAACTTATCTGTGATTTTGAAAACCTACTGAACTCCAGAGTTTAAAACTGTATATAAATAGTGAGTTTTATTTTCGCTTGTTAACTTTATCTTTGAGGCAGTCAAAAGGGACACACACCTAAAGCCATAAATATGGGGTAGCTACAATTTTAAAAAGTGTAGCAAAGCATTAATTCAATAAATATTTATTAATAATCAAATATAACAAATTTTAAATCTCTCCTTTCACGGATAATATAAAAGGAGCTGTCTTTCCAAATGATTAAGCTATTACAATTAGCAGTGTATATGCCAAATATATATCCACAACTTGATTACTAACTGTGGATGTGTGGATGTGCTCAAAAGCACGTGCACACACACACACACACGGAGTGGAAATACTTAAACCCAATATTTTCACTAGGTTGACCAGTGGAACTGAATCAACAATTGAATTCTAGGAAGTCCTTATTAATATATTAAGTGATTATCAGATTTTGAAATTGTCAATATTGAAAATATCCATGTATTCTTTTGAAATTCATTGCAAACCTGCTGCATTATGGTATTGGTCAGTGACATTTAATATAGGAAACTCTAGAACAGTGCTATATAGTAAACGAGTGGTTATTAAAATAGTAACCTGAATTTTCCAATTTTTCAAAACTCTAATATTGACTAAAATTTAAAATGTTTAAATTCCAGAAATGTTCAGAGACTGCTACCTTAAATATCCCCTGAGAATTATTACAAGGAAATAATAAAGAAATGTTGGCAGAAGTAGAAGCTTCTATTTTAAAATCCCGTGAATGTTTATTAGGAAGAAGTAATAAACACATCCAGGTCATAGGACCACTGTATAGAACAGTGGGATAATAATGCTGAAATGATTCACAGAAACCAGCAATAATGAGCCACAAAATTAAGCCCAATGGAATTAACCATAAAATCCAATCAATGGCTCACTCACTGAGGGTTAATGAAGAGTTTTGTACAGTTTCAGGTTAAGCTTGAGAGATTTATATCATATAGGGTGCACATATATGTAAGAGAAAATTCCAACAAACAAAAGCAGGGATTGTGGTAAAAATTTCAGACAAAAAAAAATTAGTGGATTGGATTGATATCATATTGGGAAATGGCATGCCACAATAAAGATATAATAGTCATCACTTTTTTTCCATTCACATGATATTATTTTACTATTTTTTGAACAACTGCTTTCTAAAATACATTACTACATAAGAAACGTGATAAATAACAATTGTGAAGATCAATTTTGAACATATCTTTAGGAAGTGCTTTTGATTAAATTCCTTGAAATGAAAACTTAATAGTAGAAACAAAATAATAAAAAATGACCTCAACTTAATTATGTAGTAATACATAGTTGTATAGTTATGTGATAAAAACTATGTAATAAAATTTCCTAATTGGAAATACCTAATCACATCAGTACTCTATAGATTGTAAACTAGCATATTAACAGAAAAAATATGACATGCTCTTCAATATTTTTCATTGATTAACTCATCCTTATCTAGGTAAATTTTTAGATACCAATTTATAATAATTCATATTGTAATTTAGATTTAAAATATGTAATATATAAAAACAAAGGTATAATATTAGTAGGCAAACCATATTAGTGCATAATATAAAGTTTTATGAACAGAGAAATCTCATCATACATTCAAAGACAACTATGAACATAATGAAAGCAACAGTGTAACTATGATTACATTCTAAATGAACTGTACATGGTGGTACATTCAATTAGACACAGTCTATCGTATAAATTTCATTTGCTCGTTAACTTTATCCTTTAATGCTAAATTACCCCATTTAAGATCAGCAGGGAAAATCTGTATATAGGAAACTATTGACCTATTAACAAGTAGAATATTGTGTCTTGAATTTTATTGTCAGTTACCTGCAATTTTTAAAAATATGTCATTTACATGATATGTTTTGTCCCACTGAGTTTTCGCCTTTGTGAAACTCTTCTATCCTTTCACTAAAATCAAAATCATCCTGTTGATTCATACTTAGTAGGAAACTTGAATTAAGTTCAGTAAAAGTTTCTATCCAGCTATTATACACTGTCTATTCCATTTTGAAAAGCAAGGCAGATACAAATTCATGAACTTTTCTCCCTTTTTTAATTCCACTGTTCAGTGAGTTGTGTTTATTTTACTTATTGTAAAGGACTCCAAGTAAACCTGGTTATGTTTGCCTTATTAACTTTAAAAGTGTATTGTCAATCTCACTGCTCTGCTGGAGTAGAGTCATAGCTAGCTGACAATACTCCACCACCCATCTTTTAAAATTCATATGTTGCTGAATTTAGTGTTGTTTTGAATTATGCATGATATACTAAATATTTTTGGAGTGGATCTCCTTGTCCTGATAGTAGCAGCTATTCTATCAGGAAATTACTCTTAAAGTTATATACCAGTTATTTTTCTTCTTAACAAGCTTATCACTAGCTTGATTCACAGCATATTTTTCCTCCTTGAGGGTTTCTTTGAATCTGCTCTCATGTCTTGTGTGAATTCCTTTTTTCTTCTTACTATTATAACACTGTAGCCAAATTTTGACAGGGGAGGTTATTACTAAGCAGTCTGTCAATTTATAAAGTAATTTCATTACTATAAAAATCATATGATTTAAAAAGTAGTATTCTTTTGTGACCCACCATTTCCACACACATTGGGATATAATGAGATACCTCCCATAGCAAGTAGCTCCCTACTATAAGTTAAGTGAGATAACTTCATTCTTATGTTGTTGTTTTTTTTAAATGTCAATTTTTTGGAGCAGTTTTAGATTTACAACAAAATTAAGAAGAAAGTACAGAGATTTCCCATATACTCCTTACCCTCACACAGGCATATTGGCCCCATTACCAACATTATTAACCATAAAGATACTTTTTTTTTTTTCCAAGGATGAACCTATATTGACACATCCAGTGTTCTGCATTTGAGACATTCTAAGAGGTGTGCAGTGATATGTAATTATAGTTTTAATTTTCATTTTCCTGATGATATAAGATGTGGAGCATATCATCATATGCTTTTTGCATCTTTATATCTTTGGTGAGCTGTCTGTCAAGGTCTTTGGCCCATTTTTTTTATTGGTCTGTGTTATTTATTGTTGAGTCATAACAGTTCTTTAGTTTAAATAACACTCTTTTATCAGATGTGTCTTATACAAATATTTTCTCCCAGCCTATGGCTTGTCCTCTCATTCACTTAATATTATTTATAAAATATTAGAAGAGATAATCTTCACTTAGGACTGTTGATATTCTTAGAAGTAACTATGATTTATATAAGGAGAAACTAACAGAATTAAATAAAAACTAATAAAACATGAAGGAATTATGTTATATGGTCAACTTCAAAGATTAAAAGAAACAGAAAATTGTATGTGACCAGAACTATAACCAATCTAATATTGCAAGGTGAAATATATCTTTCAAATTAATAACCAGAATTTTAAAATATAAACTGTAGAATTAAACATAAATTAAAGCAGAATTGGAAAAAGTTCTTTATACATATAGCTGTAAGCATGTATGTAATTCTATACAGAAAGAGAAATTTAAACTTATCTGCAAAGACAAAAAGAGGACTTGAGTAAATGGTAAATGGAAAGAAATACTAGGATACTATGTTCCTGTTTGGAAAGAATTAATGTACAGTTGACCCTTGAACAACTCGGGGATTGTAGTCTGCCTTTTGAATCCTTGGTTTCTTCACATCTATGGATTCAACCAATGACAACGGACCATGGAGTAGTGAAAAAATTTACTAATAGAAAATGTCTGTATATAAGTGGACCCATACAGTTCAAACCAGCTTTGTTCAAGGGTCAACTATAACATATATATGTCAGTTCTGATAAAATTAATTTGTAAATTTAATTCAGTACTACTAGTTTCCAATTACATTTTTACTCTATTTTTAAATTCTTATTTTAAAATAACTTTAAATTCAAAAGAAATGGCAAAAATAGTATAGAGAATTTATTTGTACATTTTACCTATCTTCCCCCAATAGTATCATCTTAAAAAATTACATTGTCAAGATCAGAAATTTGACAGTTTTAAAACTATTAACAAAGCTAGGAACATTATACAGATTTTATCAGGTTTACTTGCAATTTTTTCCTGTGTAGTTATATGAAATTTCATTACATGTATAGATTCCTGTACAGTCAGATTACAAAACTATTTAATAATCACAGATAAACTCCTTTTTGCTACCCATTGTCACAACCTTCCCTAAATTTAAGCTCTGTCAAACACTAATCTGTTCTCTATGACTACTATTGTGTCACATTGAAGAAGTTATATAAAAGGAACCAAATTGGTATTTTTGCTCAGCATAATGCCCTTGAGATTCACAAAACTGTCTGAATCAATATTTTGTTACTTTTTACTGCTGAGTTCTATTCCATTATATGTATATACCACAGTATGTCTATTTACCTGTTGAGGGAAATATATGTTCTTTTTTTTGCTTGTTTTTGACTATTAGAAATAAAATGGCTATGAACATTTGTGCACAAATGTGTGCACTAGATTTGTGCATTTGTGCACAAATGTGTGCACTAGATTTGTGTTAAATATAGGTTTTGATTTCTTTAGGAAAAAAACCTGAGTGTAACTTTTGTGTAGTACGGTAAATATAGCTTTAACTTTATAAGAAACTGCCAAACTATTTTCCAGAGTGACTATGCTATTTTACATTTCCACCATCACTATATGAGAGATACAGTCCTTCTCTATCCCCATCATACTTTGTATTCAATGCTACGTTTTTGACATATGTCCATAAACTGCTTATGTTACTGCTTCTAGCCAAATACCATAGTATCCTATGGTAACAACTATTATATTTTACTTATCTGTTCTCAATGTTCTCTTAACTTTGCTCTGTCTTATCATTACTAAAAAATTACTGTAAATTAATGCTGTGTAAAATATGTATGTGCAAACTTCACTTGTACAGAGTCTAGTAATGAGATCACAGAATAAGTATAATCTTAATAAATAGTGCCAGATTTCTTTCCAAAATAGCTGTACCTGTGTACTTCACTAGAATGAATTTCTATTTTCCATCTCCTAACCAAAACTTTCATTGTCTAATTTTTATCATACTGATTTCTATAAATTAGCATTTTTTTGTTTTAATTTGAGCATCTCTGACTGCTAGTGAGTTTGAGTGTTTCTTTATAACTGTTGCACTTCAGATGTCCCCTTCAGTGAACTGTGTTGACTCATACATTGATTATATTCCTCCTGGGTTTTCTAATTTTTTCTTATTTTAAAGGACTTCTTGGAATACTCTATCATTCCCTTGTTTCTTCTAGATATTGCAAGAATTTTCTTCCAGTATGCCACTTTGCTACAATTTCCGTTGCAAACAAATTCCTTAATTTCTATTTAATCAAATCCATTATTTTATACATCAAAAAAAGAACATTTTGGATATCATTCAGTAAGGTTTTCTACATCTTAATTACAAAACATTCTGTCTGCATAATTGGGGCTTATATAAAAGGAACATATTTAATGACTGAGAATTATTTTGTGGAACTCTAAGCATTTTCAATACTATAAGTTCTGCCTTTACAAGAATTATAAACTAGTTACCTGCCAGTTTAAAATATTTTGACACATATTTTTCATTACAATGTTTTCCATTCTCAATCATTTTTGTAGGAGTATTGAAATTACATATTATTACTTTTATTTTCATGTCTGATTTTAAAGTGTGAAACAGCGCTCTTGGAACTTTACATCACACATCTCATACTGTGGAAAGCTGAATTGATATCAACAAGAAAAACTGTTATTTCTTTCCTCTTAGAAATTAGCCTCTGGGATTCCCTGGTGGCACAGTGGTTAAGAATCTGCCTGCCAATGCAGTGGACACGGGTTCGAGCCCTGGTCCAGGAAGATCCCACATGCCGCGGAGTAACTAAAAGTCCGTGCATCACAACCACTGAGCCTGCGCTCTAGAGCCCACGAGCCACAAATACTGAGCCCACATGCCACAACTACTGAAGCCTGCACACCTAGAGTCCGTGCTCCACAACAAGAGAAGCCACTGCAATGAGAAGCCGGTGCACCGCAACGAAGAGTAGCCCCCGCTCGCCACAACGAGAGGAAGCCCACACATAGCAACGAAGACCCAACACAGCCAAAAATAAATAAATAAAATAAATTTATAAAAAAGAAAAATAGCCTTTCCTCATAGAGATCCTGACCCAAGATGACACACAGTGTGGTATGCTGTGTTACAAGAGCAAAGTTGCCTGTAATTTAAAATACAATATTGAGACTCACTTCTCTCAAAGAGGGTTTCACAATCACTGATGAGACTTAGCTTAGAGAGATAGAAAGGAAAAGAAATAGGTAGACAGGTAAAAAAGCAAGACTTTTATTTTGTCTTTCAAAAAATAATGTGGAAAAAAAAGTCTACTCTATGCAGTAGCATCCCTAAGCTATGGTACATTTGAGGGAGGAAAACAAAAGTAGAAAGTCACCTACTATATGTAGTGTTCAGGATTTTTTCAACATTCAATCAGACTCACTTTATATTTGATCTGGATGTTAGGTCTTCGTACATACAACCAAGGTTATATCAACTTTAAGAGTACTCTCTGAAAGCTGACTTTATTTGAGTAGATCAAATTATCATTAGGTATTAAGGATGAGAAGCTTAGAAGCAGTCCATAAGAAATAGGAAAGGAAAATAAGACTGAGAATGAAAATTAACCCCCCAAATAAGAATGTGAGAAACAACAGAACCAGTGGTAAGTTATGTTAAACAATAAGGGAGGAGAAAGTTTCACAATGTATAGTGCTCTTATAGAGAAGTATGTTGGTAAGAATGTTGAGTGGCTATTGAAGAAGTCTGAAGATGATAATACAAGTGCAGCATTTCTTGAGTTGTATTCTATCCCAAATTATGTGCATATGTGTTTAAATATAAACAATATTTTACTAATATTATGGGATTTTCCTCAAACTTTCATATAAAACTAATAATTCTGGACCATATTTATTTTGTGGCTCAGAATGTTAAGCTCACCCTAACATGGTGGTTCTGGAGAATGGGGGTTCTCAATCTCCAGTTTTGGAAATATGACTACTCAGCAAAAAAGGAAAATAAAGCTAAAATAGAAATGCATGGTGATCACTGGCCTTAGAAAGTTAAATCAATGAATACTTTGCACCAAAGTATACATGTTATTTAGGTGAAGTCAAACACAGAATGGCTAAGCTTTATGCTAAAGTAATTTAATATTTAGCTTAATACCTAGTTGGTTAGACAAAATAAATATGTAAAAATTAAATTTCAATACAAGCTGGAAATGTTAAACTCAGTGCTAGTTGGGATAGGGGTAAGTGAGTTTTGAAAGGTTAAATAACAATTATGTACAAAAAATTCTAAGAGAATTGTTGACTATTCAGGATAGGCCAGATTATTGATACATCAGCTTGAACAGGAAAAAAAAAATCTGCTTTATAGATTTTTAATATAATTATCAATTCAATTACTTTCCTTAAAGCATCAAAGAGAATACCTTGCATGTAGGCAGCACTGGAAACACATGAATGAGTAAACACATTACATATAATGTGTAGAGCAGATATTAGAAAAATGATAATTTAATTTTTGTGTCAGCAGAATAATAACTTTTATATCTGCTACTGATCATTAAAGCAATCTACCCTTCTGATACCCTGGAAGTTGAAGCAAAATTTACCAGCACAACAAAAACAGGTACTGTTCTCACATTTCCATGGGTTTTGGTGTTAATATTTATTTACGATAAGAAAGACCCAAATGGTATGTTTTTTTCAACAGATTTATTTTTCCTTTGCAAATAGTGAAAAAAGTAATGAATGAAAAACCTTTGCCTCCTAGAGTAGTGTGGAAAAGCATATGAATAATTCATTCTACTCAATATGTAATTGACTTGAAAACCAAAATGGCACAATTAGATGACTATCTACTTGATTATATCAATCAATTAAAACAGGCATTTTTTTCCAAAATAGTCTTTTTGTTATACAATTGCTTCTCTGTTACGTATAAATATATATAAGGTTGAAAACGTAAAACTGATTTACTTAGTTCTAAATTAAATTATACTAATTGAGCATTTTTAGGTATAAGTCACATTTCATTTTAATCTGAAGCTGGAAAAAATATAAGATTATCTTGTAATAGCATACAAATAATAAAAAAAGATCAAGTTCAGAGTAATAGTACAGTGAGCAATTCACTTTAAATAATGCATGAAACATAGTCTTAAAGTCAATTGATTATACATTGGGAAGTTATAATAAGAAGGAAATCCTCCTTTTGCTTGTGCTTAACAACTTCATTTGAACAATGGAATGAAAAAAATTAAAAATTTTTCTAAATTTTTGATATTAGATACCACAAGCTATTGCAATATCCATTATTCCAAAAAACTGGTGAAAGTATATATAAGATAAAATGGCAGAATCCATTTTATCTAATAATATTTAGATTTCAATCATGAAATGTTCTGGAAAAATAGCCATACCACCACTGAAATTTAAGAAGATATTACAATGTGTATTTCTTACATAGTTGCAAAACACATGAGGAAGAGAAAAAATAAAAGTGTTTCCTTGTCAAATAATTTTAAACAAGACGTGTATCATAATTGTGACTGAGAGAGTCCTAAAACATAGATATTAAAGGTGAGGACAAGTCCTGTAGTAAATCACCTGCTTAGTCTTTTTCCAAACCTAATTGATCAAAAGTGAGAAAGAGAGAGAAAGAGAAAGAGAGAGACAAAAGTTTCTTTGACGACTTCTAATTATTACAGAGCAAGTTTTCCCTATACATACTTGGGAAACTTAATGGCTTCAAACAAACAAACAAAAAATGTTCTTTTACAGTTCTTGAGTTCTGAAGCTCAGAAGTCTAAAATGTTCTTACTGGATAAAAATCAAAGTTGTTAAAACAGCTACAATCCCTCTGGAGGTTCTAGGGGGAGAAATGAGTTCCTTGATTTTTCTATCCTCTAGAGGCTGCCCAGAATTCTTGGCTTGTGGCCCCATCTCCCATCTTTAACTCCAGAAGCATAGTATCTTCAAATCCCCCTCCTCTCTGACTTCTGTCTCCATTGTTTCCTTCTCTGATTCTGACACTCCTGCCTCCCTCTTATCAGGACTCTTGATTACACTAGGCTCACCCAAATAATTCAGTATGATCTCCCTGTATTGATTCTTAATCACATCTCCACAGTCTCTTTTTCTATATAAGGTAACAAATTCACAGATTCTTGGGATTAGGACATGAACATATACTGGAGGCCATTATTCTGCCTACCACAGTATACCTATTGACTGATCCCCAATCACATCCATCCCATATGCAAAATACATTTATCCTATCTCAACATCTGCAAAAATCTCAATCCATTACAACATCAACTCAAAGTCCCAAAGCTCATCTAAATCTCAACAAATCAAAAGATCCACATTTTATCTTCTAGATTATCTAAATCAGATATGGGTGACAATAATAATTTCAAGGTAAACATTTTTTCCAGCTTAATGAAGACTAACTGACAAATAAAAATTTTATACATTTACCATGTATAAATGATTACTACAATCAAGGTAAGTAACATATAGTTATTATTTTTGTGTACAGTGAGAAGATTTAAGATCGTCTCTCTTAGCAGCTTTCAAGTATACAGTAGTATTAACTATAGTTACCATACTATACATTAGCTCTCCAGAATTATTCATCGTTCATAACTGAAACTTTGTACCTTTTTTTTTTTTTTCTGGTACGCGGGCCTCTCACTGTCGTGGCCTCTCCTCTTGTGGGCACAGGCTCCGGACGCGCAGGCTCAGCGGCCATGGCTCACGGGCCCAGCCGCTCTGCGGCATGTGGGATCCTCCCAGACCGGGGCACGAACCCGTGTCCCCTGCATTGGCAGGCGGACTCTCAACCACTGCGCCACCAGGGAAGCCCAACTTTGTACCTTTGACAAACTTCTCTCCATTGCCTCCATTCCCCAGCCCCTAGAAACCACCATTCTACTCTATGAGTTCAAGTTTTTTAGATTACATATATAAGTAAGATCATGCAGTATTTGTCTTTCTGTGACTGGCTTATTTTACTTAGCATAATGTCTTTTAGATGCATCCATGTTGTTACAAATAATAAGATTTCATTCCTTTTAAAGGCTGAAATAAATATATATATGTACGTATATATGTATATATATATATATATATATTTATATCACATTTTCTTTATCCATTCACCCATCCATTGACACTTAGGCTGATTCCATTTCTTCACTATTGTGAGTCATGCTTCAATGGACATAGGAGGGCAGATATTTGAGAGAATGATTTCATTTCCTTTGGATACCCAGAACTGGGATTGCTAGATCATATGGTAGTTCTATTTTTAATTTATTAAGAAACCTCCATACTATTTTCCATAATGGCTATACCAATTTACATTCCCACTAACAGTGTACAGAGTTTCTTTTTCTCCACATCCCTACCAACATTTATAGATTGTCTTTTGATAATAGCCAATTCTAACAGGTGTGCAATGACATCTCATTGTGGTTTTGATTTGCATTTCCCTGATTAGTGATGTTGATCATTTTTTCATATACCGTTGGATATTTGTATGTCTTTTTTCTTTTGAGAAAAGGGTATTCAGGCCCTTTGCCCATTTTAAAATCAGGTTATTTGTTTTCTTGTTATTGGGCTATTTGCGTATATATATTGTACATTATCCCCTTATTAGATGTATGATTTGCAAATATTTTCTCCCAATCCATAGGTTACTTTCACATTTTGTTGATTTTTTTCTTTTCTGTCCAGAAACTTTTTAGTTTGATGCCAATCCCATTTGTCTACTTTTGCTCTTGTGGCCATGCTCTCAATATTGTATGCAAAACAGCATTGCTCAGACCATTGCTAAAAAGTTTTTTTCTGTTTCTTTCTAGTTTCAGGTCTTATGTTTAAGTCTTTAGTCAATGTTGAGTTGATTTTTGTAAATGGTGTGAGATGAAAGTCCAATTTCATTCTTCTGCATGCAAATATTTACTTTCCCCAACATCATTTACTGAAGAGACTGTCTTTGTCTAAGATCAATTGATCATAAATGTATGGATGTATTTCTGGGCTCTATTCTGTTCCATTGGTCTATATGTCTTCTTTTATGCCAGTGCCATGCTGTTTTCATAACTATAGCTTTGTAGTGTATTTTGAAACCAGGTAGTGTAATACTTCCAACTTTGTTCTTTTTGCTCAAGGTTGCTTTGACTGAGGACTTCTGTGGTTCCATACGAATTTTAGGACTGTTTTTCTATTTTTGTAAAAAACGCCATTGGAATTTTGATAAAGATTGCACTGAATCTGTAGGTCACTTTGGGCAGTATGAACAACTTAACAGTATTAATTCTTACACTTCATGAAAATGGTATACCTTTCCACTTATTTGTGTCTTCCTCAATTCCTTTTATCTATGTTTTACAGTTTTCAGTGTATAGACCTTTCACCTCCCTGTTTAAATTTATTTCCAAGTATTTTATGCTATTATAAATGTGATTGTTTACTCAATTTATTTTTCAGATAGTTCATTGTTAGTGTATGGAAATTCTACTTATTTTTGTATGTTGATTTTATTTACTGCAACTTTACTAAATTACTTTATTAGTTCTAACAGCTTTTGGTGGAGTCTTTGGGACTTTCTATACATAACATCATGTCATCTGCAAACAAAGACAATTTTACTTCTTTTCTGATTGCTCTAACTAGGATTTCCAATACAATGTTAAATAGAACAGGCAAGAATGGGCATCCTTGTCTTGTTCCTGATCTTAGAGATTTCCAAATGTTAAACAAAATTACTTTCCTAGCATAAACCCATCTTGGTCTTGACATATTATCATTTTTATATAGTTAGGTATTACTTACTACATTTTGTTAAGAAATGTTTCAACTATGTCCATGAGGGTTTTGGGTCAAAAGTTATGTCCTCTTGTAATGTCTTTGGTTTTAATATGAGGGCAAAGCTTGTCTTATAGAGTGAATTGTGGAAAAGTGGCTCCTTTTCAATTTTCTTCAAGAGTTCTTATGGAATTGATATTATTTCTTCTTAAACTTTTATAGAATTCATAGTCAATCCACTTGATCAATTTCCTTTGTGGAGAAGTTTCTAACTAAAATTCAGTTTTTTTAAACAAGTATATTCAGGTTATCTATTACTTCTCAGTGAGCTGTGGTAGTTGTGTCTTCAAGAAGTTTATCCATTTCATCCATGTTGGTGAATTTAGTAGCATAAAATTGGTCATAATAATCATTTACTAACCTTTCACTATTTGTAGACTACAGCGATGCCATGGATCTTATTTCCGATATTAGTAATTTGTGGTTTTTCTTTCTTTTTTTACAGATTAGTCTAGAAAGAATTATATCTTTTTTTAGCTTCTTAAAGAACAATTTTGGTTTTGTTAATCTTCCCTACTTATTTTGTGTTTTCTAATTTATTGATTTCTACTCAGGTATTGATATTTCCTCTATTCTGCTTATTTTGTGTTTAATTTGTTCTTTTCTTTTGAGCTTCTTAAGGTGGAAAATAAGGTCATTGATTGAGAGATTTGTGCACTTTTTAAAATCTATGCATTTAGTGCTATAAATATCTACATCCTATTAAGCAGAATCCCACAAATTTTATTATATTTTGAATTTAGTTTAGTTCAATTTAAAATAATTTTCTAGTTTTATGTATTATTTAACCCATAGGTTATTTAGAAATGTGTGTTTAGATTTTAATATTGGGAGATTTTCCAGGTATCATTCTGTTGTTGATTTCAAATTGAATTTCTGTATTGACAGAGAACACACTTTTTATGAAGTGAATAATTTTAAATTTATTAGAAATTGTTTTATAGCCCAGAATATGATCTATTTTGGCAAATGTTTTGTGTGCCCAGGAAAAGAGTGTTTATTCTGCCATTGTGAAGTAGATTGATTTGTAAATATCAGTTAGGCCAAGATGGCTAATAGTGTTGTTCATTCTTCTATATACTGATTGGTTTTCTGTCAAATTCTTATATCCATGTTTTTGAGAGAGCCGTATTGGACCCTCAAGCAGTAACTGAAGATTTGTCTGTATCTGCTTACAGCCCACTCAATTTTTTCATGTACATTTAAACTCATATAAAGTATATAAATATTTACAATTGTTTATCCCTTAGTGATTTGATCTCCGTATCATTAAAAAGTAAACTCCTGTATCTTTGGTAATATTTTTTTCCTCAGAAATCAGCTTTGCCTGTTATTGATATAGGCACTCCATCTTTTGCATTACATATATTTTCCATACATTTATCTTTAATCAATGAATGCTTTTTATATTTAAACTTGGTTTCTTGTAGTCATCATCTAGATCTAGGGTTTTTTCTTTTTAACTTGTGTTTGTTAATCCAATCTGATAATATCTTTTAATTGTTGCATTTATATAATTTACATTTAATATGACTATTGATGTTGTTTTGTTTAAATCAACCATGCTGCTTTTGATTTCTATTTGTCTTACCTGTGCTTTTTCCCCATTGTCTTTTTCTCTGCCTATGTTGGATTCAATATTTTTAAGTTTCCTGATATATCTCCTTCACTGTGGTTTTTAATTTTTTGTTGTGTGAAAACACATAACATAAAATGTATCATCTTAACCATTTTTAAACATACAGGTCAACAGTGTTATGCTTTGCTGGTTTTTTACCTACAAGGTTTGACAGGGGGCTATTTTAGTGGGTAATTTAAGTTTATAATATATGTGATGGATAATTATATGTGTTAATTTGGCTGGGCCATAGTGCCCAGATATTTAGTCAAACATTATTTTGACTATGTCTCAGATAGAGTTTTTTGGATGAGATTGACATTTAAATCAATGAACAATGAGTAATGCTGATTTCTCTCCATAATGTGAGTGGGCCTCATCCAATCAGTTGAAGGCCTTAATGGAATAAAGACTAACCTTTCCTGAGTAAGAAGGAATTCTGCCAGAAGACTGCCTTTAGATTTGAACTGCAACTCTTCCCTGGTCTCCAGCCTGCTGGCTTACTCTGCAGATTTTGGACTTACCAAGCTTCCAAAATTTTATGAGCCAATTCTTTAAAATAAAACTCTCTTTCCTTCTCCCTCTCTCTCAATCTCTCACTATATACATACACACATAGCCTGTTGGTTCTGTTTCTCTGGAGAACCCTCATACAGTGTAATCTTTAACTTATCACCAATCCATGTTCAAATGATAACATATCACTTCATATATAGTATAAAATCCTTACAACAATATACTTTACTTATTCACCACCCAGGCTTTCTGCAGTTGTTATAAATTTTACTTCTACATGTGTTATAAACCCCACCCTGCATTTATATTATTAGTTACAGAGTCAATTATATGTAAAGAAAGTTGAATGTAAAGAAAACAATCTTATGTATTTACTTACGTAGGTACAATTTCTGATTCTTTTCATTTCTTTGTGTTACTTTATATTTCTCTTTGGTATCACATTTCTTCTGTTTGAAGGTATCCTTTAACATTTCTTGTGGTGTAGGCTGTTGGCGATTAAGTCTTTCAGTTTTTCCAAGTCTGAAAGAGGCTCAGTTTTGCCTTAAGTTTTGAAATTTTTTAGGCTTGTTATGGAATTTTAAGTTGACAGTTGGTTTTCCATCTTCATACTTAAAAATATTGCTCCACTCTCTCTGAAACTTTCATATTTTCTCACAAAAAGCTAAAATCATCATTATCTTTTATCCTGTGGATGTAACATGCCTTTATTTTTCTGGTTGCTTTTAAGATTTTCTTTTTATACCTGATTTTGAGTAATTTAATCGTCATAGGTCTTGGCATAATTTCTTTCATGTTTCTAGGAATTAGGTTTCATTAAGCTTCTTGAATCTGTGTTTTAGAGTTTACATAATATTTAGAAAAAATTGGGAATTAATTCTTCCAGTATTTATTCATTCCTACTTCTCTCCTCTACTTGTAGACTCAATTTACACACCTCAATGATTATTTCTTTATTAACTTTTAGTGGTCTTTTTTTCTATCAGTGTTTCATTTGGGTCATTTCTATCAGTGGAGCTTTAAGATCACTAATATTTTACTATGCAGTATTTCATATGCCATTTCATTGCTATTGTTTTCATCTTTAGAAATTTGATATGGACTGTTTTAATATCTTACATATTTCTAAATAATATATTCAAATTTTCATTTTTTTAACAATTGAAATAGTTATAATGTCTTTTACTGTTTTATATATTTTGTTCATTTTTTAAATTGTTTCACATGTGAGGACAAGCCCAGTCCTTTTTACTATATCTTGATAGAAATCTTTATAAGTGTCATTTTGTGAGCGAGTTTGTTTATCATGGAGTTGCTCTACAGTAGGTCCTATTATTACCACATTATTATTGTTATTGCATTCATATACTCTAAGCTCACCTCTCTGAGTTATGGACTTGTAAAAATGAGCACAGACTATGGCCTACAAGGCATCCACTGAGATAATATGATGAATCCCTGTCCTGGTGACATCCAGCTATCTTGCTGTATTTATATTTCTTTTTTGTAGTCTTCTGACATCAGCAGGTTTCACTTTCTAGTATTTTAAATGTTTACACTGAAAAATAGAATTAACATTAAGGATTGCTTTGCATTTCCAATTCTTCTTTATTCTAAAATAATATTTCTACTTTACTGGGTAATATTTTAAGTCACTTATTTAAATCAGAGTAGCCATGATCTTATATATGTTTTGGAGATGGTGATCTCTTTAATGTACATTTCAGTAATTTGTTATTTGACTTTCTAGGTTTGTTCACCATGCAATTGTTCACACATACTATAATCTTTTTATCACAGCTGTATCTAATCCCAAATGGAGACAGCATTGTTATGTTAGCAATGTTTTGTTGTTTCTATTGTTGTTGTTATTGTTGTTAAGCATTGTCAACTACAATAGAAACATCTTAAGGGAAACTGTTACTAAAAATAAGTCACAATAATAGATGATGGATACACACAAAACATTTTTTGAGTCAGAAATCCACTTTATGCTTGAGAATTTAGTGAAATCATGGGAGAAGTGTTAATAAATAGAATTGGAGCAAAAGCTAAATACTGGTATATAAGTTTATGCTTGGGTATGAATCCTAAAACAAATATAAAAGCTGAGGATTCCATTTCTTTCCAATTTAAAATGCATATTCATCAAAAATGCATTTATGGAAAATTAATCGCTTTTTGATTTAACAAAGTCATCTGAAAATACTAGTTTAAGTAACCTAGATTACCAGGTTTTAATGAACTGTGGAGACCACAGGCACACATTTTGGAATTATAGTTTAAATTAACACATCTTCAGCTACAGAACCAAGAATTAGTTTGCCTATGTTCCTACTCAGGTAGAAGTTACTACGTAGGGAGAAGGGTTAATTAAAGACAACATTCAAAGTGATCTAGCTTTATAGAATGGAGATTTTTTTTCTTAGTGAAAGATAAAAACAAAATGACAGAAGTGTATAGTTATCAGTATCTGTATAGAAGATAACTTTTAACATTCTGTGGATATTTATATCTTCTTAATACCTGGAGAAGTCCACCAATTTTTTAAGTACTCAAGATTAATATCCTAACAATATGTCATCTCAAGTCTTACAAGATTTCTCCATGACCAGTTCAACTGTATCTAAGCTAGAACCTCAAAACACACGTTGAAAGTATCCAAGAATCAAGAGTTGCCAAAATGTCTGCCTGGCATTTGTTCGTTTTAAGAATTACCTCTTATCGTCTCATATAAGTGTGTTTCCAGTTTCCTCTTTTAAAGAGAAACCTGCATCTTAGCTCATCATAGTGCTTCCAGTGTGAGCAATTTGGGGGTTGGAGATGTGTCTCAATTATATTTATGGAGCACAAGAGAAAAATCCTACATACATTAAACAAATGAGTAAGTATTCAGGAATGTTAGCATTCTTTTCCTCCCAAGAAGTTTACACCAACTTCTATCATTTTACAGCTACTCCTTCCTACCTTGTCTATATTCTATACTATTAGTACTAGTCTTCTGAAATAAGCAATAAAAGCAGGACCATTTTCTTCAAAATCCACTGTCAAGATGCCGCAATATTACTGAGAGCATAACTGCACATTCACAAGTGTAAAGAAGGACATTGACAGTGCAATAAGCCCTCAATTTTGAAGCAGTTGTGGAAGTTTTAGCCCTGATTTTTCTAACTTGATATATGACCATAGGTATTTAATTTAAAATCTATGAATCTGATGTTTGACTGTTTTTAAATGGAGGAAACAACACCTGATCAACTTAATTCATGAAGACACAGTTGTAATTCTAATTAGTGAATGATTTTAAAACTTTTTAAACTATATAAAAGTTTAACTATCAAACATTGTTTGTGTTACGTCTATCTTAAATGATAATTTCTTAAAATAAGAAATAAGTACTTTTCAACATTTAAATTATTTTGATCCATTCATGTAGTCATTCAATCATAAAGTAAATAGGTATTTACTGTCTATCTTCTATGTGCCAGGAATTTTTCTATTCACTGAGATTTCAATAAACATGAGAACAGAGCCTCACCTCCCTCTTTTCTCTCTCTCTCTCTTTTTCCTCTCTTTGTATATTCAATTGAGATAACTGAATTTAACATATAACTAAAAACAAGAATATCAGATAACAAAAAGGGTTATGAGGAAAACTTAAAGGAGCTTTATGTTAGAAAATGATTTCTACTTTTATTATTTTTATGAAAAATCTGTCTTAAGAGGTGACAAACTGAAATTTTAAGAAAAGAGAAAGTATTGCAAAATCAAAACCACTGTGAAGAGTTTTAATGCAGAGTAAATGGTGTCAAGGTAGGAATAGGCTTGAATTGAAAAACTGAAAAAATGTCTGTGGTATCTTTGTCTTGACCAGATGGGTAAGAGATATTAAAATAAAATCAAATGGAGACTGAAGTTGAAGATCCCTCAAGCAGACAAAACCATTTAAGCCACAGAAGCAAAACTTAGTTTACTCTTTTCATAAATGTAAGCAAAACTTAACATGGGTTATTTTTTATAAATGCCTCTGATAATCATAAAAGAAACTAACGTGCCCTTCCTAAAATAGTATAAAATAATCACTTTTAACCAATCTTATGCCATCTGAAAACCCTCATTGTAATAACCAATAACTGTAAAGGTTAAAGAGCATCCCCACTTTCACTTTTTAAGTCATCCTGTAACATCATGCCTTTGAATTTCATAACAGTTTCATGTTTGAGGTCTCCCAGTTCATTCTTTCTCATTCAATAAAATGTTCATTTCAAGGAAAGCTCTCTGAATTTTCTTTTGAAAGATATATACAAAAGTGTCCAGGAAGAGCCTGGTTAGGTGATGCAGACTTTTGTGCCCTGGCTATTATTGGCTGTACTGTGTTCCCCCAAATTCATATGTTGAAATCTTAATCCCAATACATCAGAATGTGACTGACTCTAATCTAGAATAATTGGTATCTTTAAAAGAAGAGGAAATTAGGACACAGACACACAGAGGGAGAACACCATGTGAACATGAAAAAGGTCACCTACAAGCCAAGGAGAGAAGCCTCAGGAAAAAACCAACCCTGCTGACACACTGCTCTCAGACTTCTAGCCTCCAGAACTGTGAGAAAATAAATGTCTGTTGTTTAAACAGCCCAGTAGGGTACTTTGTTGTATAGAAGCCCTAGCAAATTAGTACACTGGCTAAAGGGTTTTTATTTTATTCTAAGTGTGAAAGTCAATCACTGAGGTCTTTCAACAAGGGAATTTCACAATCTATTTGATTTATATTCTTCTAATAACATTCTGGACACTGTGTACAATTAATTTCTGTAAGGTGGTAGAGGGGATAGTAAAGAAACCATAGAGAAAGCCTTCTGCAGACCAGCAGGATATATACATACTTGTGTGTCTATGTATGTGCATATATAAATTATTTAATATCTGTACATAAATTTTAGCTGCATATGTAACCACAGTGCTTCATGGTATGTATTTATTTTGGCAGATTTGTTATAACTCACAATGAAGACTTGTTTTAAGATTAAATTTCATAGATAAATCTCGATGCTTAGCTAACTGGCCATATATATCACTGCCCTACTAATGACAGATCAATTTTTGTCTATTTTGTTTTGCTACTGTTTTTTGGTAAACAGTTTTCTCTCTCCCCAAAACAGAGAAAAAGAGCACACTTTCATATATACATATATATATATATATACACACACACATATATAATTCAAATAAAAACCAATTTATTAATATCTGAAAGAAAACTGACAAGTTAGGAAAGTTTAGTATATTGAAAAATGCACAGTACTGGGAATAAAGGAACACATCCCTTAATTCTTTTACGGTATGAGGTAAACAGTTAAATTAATAACTCAATTTCTATGAATCTATGTGCTAATAGAACCTATTAGAAATGTTGAATTGATGAAAAAGACAGTGATTTAATGGCAACCAAACAAGAACCAAGCAACTACTATAGATATTAAAATACTGATATAAATAAATTGCTTAATTAAAACCCCAGATATAAATAACAACTCTCCCTTTAAAATCAGATATTCCATTTTAAAATACATTATTTGCATCTTATTTAATTTACAAAATTATATCATATTGGGATGTAAAGTCAGTGAACAGCATTCTTCATAGATATAAAGCATATGTTACTAGTAGCAGTTGCCTGATGAAGCTTCATTATTCAGCTCAAAATTGTTGAAGCTATAATCATTAAACATATGTCAAAGACACAGAAACATAACGGCTCTAGTATAAGAGAGAATTAAGATGGGAAAGAGAAATATAGAAGATCTTTATAAAGGCACAAAGAGAACTGGAAATCTAATTATAATCATGTTTTATTATAAGAGATTCAGGATTGTCTTCACATCATTTAATTAGAACAAATGAATTATAGCCAGAGTCACTTTAAAAGGGTCATTTAAGATAATATTTTACAGGAAAGTTGGCGATTTATTCAAATGGCAGCTACTGCTTCCACCCAGAAACTGACAACAGTACCAGAAATAACACAGAGGATCTACCTTTTAAGTTTTCCCTTTCTGTTTACAAATGTATGTAAAGGAAATGTCCAGTGGGTTCTCTGTAAGTAAACCCTGAAATGAAGATTGAGGTACCAAATATTTATTAGGGATCAACCTCTGTGAAAAGAAAACGTAAGAAGGATGCAGAAGAGGAACAAGTCAAACTGTGATACATGTGGGACAAAGCCTCAGCCAGCCTGTGGAAGGGGCACTTGAGAGAGTGGCATCCATCAAAGTTTTACCTGATGGACAAAAATGGCCAAGCGTTTATACCCCTGCCTTGCTTAGTCATTGGATGCAGGCTTCCCTGAGAACGTGTGACTTCAAGCAAGGTCAGTCTCCACAGCTGAGACAGACTCTGAAGAAGTTGATAGTTGGAGGCAACTATCTGCTGACCACACTCCTCAGGGCAAGGCAGCAAGCCCTGTCGTGAAGTTGGATCTGGGTGGCACATTGCACTGTCTACCTATTTCCACCACTTGTGCTGCTTGGATCCACTTCTCCATATATGTTGGTGGAGCACCTCCCTCAAAATTCCATTGAACATTTCTTTCTGATAGGAGACCTGACAGAGGGATGTTAGTGTAATAGACCTCAGCCTTTGCAAATGCAATTGTTCTTGGTACTTCAGTGGATACTCATTGTCACCATCCTCCACTGTTCATTCTAGATTCTCCTTGTCCTCAGTTTCTACCTCTTTTTGCCTTGATGTCTTACCCATTGGCATGACCCAGAATTCCATCCCCAAGGTACTTGAGTCCCAGGTCACCATGACCTTCTTAGGCTGGAGTTACTGTACTTTTCCAATTATATTCGCTGTTGGGCAAGGGTATCAAAAATCCCTTAAACTGATTATCTGTATCTTCCCTGCATTTACTGAGTAGCATATACCCCTTATTACCAGTGTCAATCACACTTGCAAAAAACATTGACTTTTCTTCTTGCTTGCTCTTCCCTGGATAAAAAAGCCCAAAGTGTCCTGGCAACAGGTGTAGATAACAGTCCAATGGGACTCTTGCATTTCCTCTGACAAGAGTTTGCCCCCTTTGGATCTAGGACCTATAATCCTGCAGTGCCCAGATGTGTCGACATTTTAATCATAAAATTTCCTGGTATATCATTAGAAGTGGTAATAACTGGGGATATTCTTGTTTCCATGCCTTGCTTCTCAGACGCATGTATTCTTCCTCTGGAGAAACAGTGCAAAATAAACATTTTTTCAACACATGCTATGCATCCTGGATGATGCATGCTATTCTTACAAAATATTTCCTTAGAGCTGTTATGTCCAATGTGTCTTCAGCAGGCCAGTGGCTTCTGAGTGGTGCACTATGTGACCAAAATATTAGATTTTGTGGAGGTCACTCCCACAGCATCTTTGATTTACATGTGCCCCCTGGTCTGATACAATATTCTGGGGGATTCCATGTCCAATGCCCTGTTGACAAGAAAGGCAAACCCATACTCAGAATACATGTCTATGCATGTGAGAACTCCTGACCTGACCAGAATGGAAGGGACACGATATAATAAATTTGCCACCTAGTATTCAGTAGGTTTCCTCTAGAATGATGTAATTTGGGGTTTTATTGTTGGTGTCTATTGCTGGCTGTTTAGATCTTTGGTCAGTGTGAGTTCATTCTGTTAGGCTTCTGTCTCTGCCACCACAGCCTCTTCTGTCATATCTTCTCATGCCAACGCTGGCTTGGCCATTGAAAGATTCTGGCTGACACCAACTAGCCAGGTAGTTTTATTTACTTAATAGTTTAATGCTTCTTCAATGGTGAAAACTCTCTGGTAAGCAATAATATGTGATAGAAAGCTCTGCAAATGTCATGCTTACTTCAATATGTCCATCTACATGCATTCACCTCAGAATACTTTCCCCCCATTTTCCCATCTTTTTTCTTCCAATTTCCTGACCAGCTGTCCAGGAGATTTGTCTCTAATCTTAAAACTATTTACATTCTAACCTTGATTCTTTGTTTTCCACGAAAGTGGAAAGTAGATGGACTACCCAAATAATTTTCTTAGATACTACCTTTCATGTTCACCCGTGAGTGGGCTATAATACAACTGCTGTCCATTTTTTAATGTGCACCTATACAAAGAAATGACCCATCTCTAAACTAAGCTCAGACGTTTTTCTGCTTATTCAGGTCATATGGAATTGCCCATCAGCCACAGGTGTGAGTTGAGGGAGGGGTACTGGTATAACCCTTGAGTGCCTTGAGAGTTGTGGGGTTTTGTAAGTGAAAATGTTACAACAACTTCACATTTACTTTGGACAGGATTTCTAGAACACTCCTGAGTTACTTTATTTCCTAAATAGTTTTAGAATATGTCAGGTTCCTGAATCTTCAAAGGGTTTATGTCCCACCCTCTGGAGTGTAGGTGTCTTACCAAATCTTCCAGCATGCTAGTCATGTCATGCTCATAAAACTCAATCGAAATAACATCATCAATGTAATAAATCACTGTGATGTTCTGCAGTATGTCCAAGGTATCCAGATATCCTCCGACTATATTGTGATGGAAAGCAGAATAACTGACATGACTATAGAACTAAATCAGTATAGCTGTTCATGTCATGTGATTGCACACTGTTTCTGACCTTCTTTTTTTTTTGTGGTATGCGGGCCTCCCTCTGCTGCGGCCTCTCCCGTTGCGGAGCACAGGCTGCGGAGCACAGGCTCCGGACGCGCAGGCCCAGCGGCCATGGCTCACGGGCCCAGCCGCTCCGCGGCACGTGGGATCCTCCCAGACCGGGGCGCGAACCCGGTTCCCCTGCATCGGCAGGCGGACGCGCAACCACTGCGCCACCAGGGAAGCCCTCTGACCTTCTTTTTTGATTGAAATAGAAAATAACATATTCACTAAATCAATAGCCAAATGTAATGTCCCTGGGCTGTATTAATCTTCTCTAGCAAAAATACTACATTTGATTACTTGATTGTTTTTGAAACAGTCTATAGTTATCTTTCATGATCCATCTGATTTTTATAGGAGTTTAACTACTGAATTACACGAGGACACATAGGTGACTGATTACCACCTCTGAATCCTTTAGGTCTGTAAGGTGACACTAATCTCCTCATGACCCTGCATGAGATATTACTTTTTACCTACTATCTTGGCTGGAGAGAGAGCCAGTTTCAGAGGCTTTCAGTTTACTTCTTCCACTTGATAGTTTCTATCCCACAGATCAAGAATGTAGGGGCTGTGTAAACTACCAACTATATCAATTCCCATTATATATTTAGGGATCAGGAAAATGTCAATAGTTGGGTTCAGAGACTGTATGTTCAACCAGTGTAAGCCAGACCCTAGCTAAGATTTAATTTATCATTATTTTTTTATGTGATACTACATTAAGAGAATGGTCATGATGACGTTTCAGGTCTCTGGGTATCGGTGACAATTGGGTACTCCTACCCAGCATTCCTAACAATGTTTAGGTATTATCCATTCCCAGATGCAGTTACCCATATAAATTGCCTTAGGGTCCTTTGAGGAACTACTGATGGATTCATTCCATATATAATTGACTTGGGATTGCAGAGTCCTTCTTCCTGAAAACGCAGCCACCTCTTCAGTCCATGGATTTTGGGTCTGATCACACGATCAGTCTTAAAAACTGGGATGGAAATCATGAGTCTTTATTTGGGTGACTGACCTCAGGATTCAAGTTATCTATCCTTGATTTTTTTCTTGTGGTACAACTATCCATTTATTTATTCCAAGGTTGCAGATGGTTCTGTTAACCATCTCCATAACCATCTGTGAGTCAGATTTCCCCGGTCACTACCTGAACCTTGGTAGTTATTATAATAATTACTATTATAGGATTATTATTAATAATAATTATTAATAATCCTCTGGCTTGTGGCAATTAAATGCTGTAATCTGTTCTTTACTATTGAAGAAAACCACCACTGAATTACTTAAGAGATGCTGGTGCCTTTTTCACCAGCACATTCTTTATAAACTTGTTAAATGGTATGCTTGTGGTCTGTTCTTTTCCTTAGAACAGTGATCCCCCAGCTTTTGGGCACCAGGGACTGGTTTCGGGAAAGACAATTTTGCTGCGGACCGGGGTGTATGGTTTTGGGATGATTCAAGCACATTACATTTACTGTGCACTTTATTTCTATTATTATTACATTGTAATATATAATGAAATAATTATACAGCTCACCATAATGCAGAATCAGTGGGAGCCCTGAGCTTGTTTTCCTGCAACTGGAGGGTCCCATCTGAGGGTGATGGGAGACAGTGACATCCAAAGTGTGTTGCTTATGTCCAGTGGACTCTGTAATCTCATTTTGGTTGCTGTCAATGCAGAAAACCCTGCCTTACAAAGATAGGATGTTGGAAACAGAAGCAGGCTTTTCAGTATTCTGTGGAAATCTCAGGATATTCCGCCTTGACTTTAATCCAGAATGCATGGAGATTTGAAGTTGTCTCAAACACACTCTTAAAGCCACCGTCATTTGCGATCTCAAGCAGTTGATCCTCTTCTAGCATGGACAAAGTCAATTCACCTGCCTTATTCACAAATGGGTCATGGATCCATTCCTTCCCAGTTCGGGGGTGTTCTGTGGTTGGGAAGTAATGCTCAAACTCTTTTGAAAGCTGAGATAGGTAATCATGCACCAGCTGGGAGAAAGAAGGCCCTGGCTCAGTCTCTTTCAAAATCTCTACTAATGTTTGAAACATGTCAAAAATCCCGATGTTCACTCATCACCCCCAAAATTCCAGTTTGGCTTTGAATGCAGCCACTTTATCTGCCAACTTGAACACAGTTGTCGTTCTCCCCTGAAGTGACAGATTGAGTTCATTGAGCAGGTTGATTATGTTACACAAGTAGGCAAAGTTTTGTGACCCATTCTGTGTCAATGAAATGTGCTGCCAGTGGTGACTCTTTTTCTAAAAGAAATCTCTGGAGCAGCTCTCGTAACTCAAAAACTCTGGCCAGTGATCTACCTTTAGAAAGCCATCTCACTTCTGTGTATAAGAGAAGATATGTGTGCTCTCCGTCCATCTCCTCACAGAGCTGCACGAACAGATGTGAGTTAAGGGCATGTATTAATGTGGTTGATAATTTTAGTCACATCCTGAAAAACGCTGTTAAGTTCAGGTGACATTTTTCGGCTAGCCAGCATTTCTCTATGGATGACACAGTGAGTAGACTCACATTCAGAAGCAACCTTTTTTTTTTTTTTTTTTTTTTTTTTTTTTTGTGGTACACGGGCCTGTCACTGTTGTGGCCTCTCCCATTGCAGAGCACAGACTCCAGACGCGCAGGCTCAGCCGCTGTGGCTCACAGGCCTAGCCGCTCCACGGCATGTGGGATCTTCCCGGACCGGGGCACGAACCCGTGTCCCCTGCATCGGCAGGTGGACTCTCAACCACTGCGCCACCAGGGGAGCCCAGAAGCAAACTCTTTGACCCGAGTAGTGAAACCAGAAAGCCGTCCAGTCATGGCAGCCTCTCCGTATGTGCATATACTGACACAAAATTACCAATTCAGTTTTCCTGATATGGAATCATTCAAAGACTTGAATAGTTCTGCAGCTGTGGTGTTGGTTGGCAACGAAAGTACACAAAACACATCCTCATGCACATCCTCCTGAAAAATATACTGCACAAAAACAAGCATTGCTGCCTTTTTTGTCAACGTAGGTAGACTCATCAACCTGGATGAGTCACCACAGTGACTCATTAATCCTCTCTAACAAATGTGCCTCAATATCCTCTGCTATTTTGTCAATTCATCTATCCATGGTGCTAGCTGAAAGAGGAATATGTGCCACCTTTTGAACTGCAGCCTCTCCTGAAAGTTCACAACAAATGTCCTTAGCAGCAGGCAGGATCAACTCTTCACCAATAGTAAAGGGCTTCTTAGCTTTAGCAATGCAGTTAGCCACTAAGAATGGTGCTCTCAGTGCAGATACATTTGATGAAGTGGTGGCCTTCAATAATTGCTTCTGTTCTTCGTGTTCACATTTTTTTCTTTTGAAAAACTCCAAAGGCTTCTCTTTTAATGCAGGGTGCTTGGTCTCCATGTGGTGAAGCAGTTTTGAAGCTTCGTTTCATGGCTTCATTGGATAGCCACATATTATACAAAGCGAGCTTGGAGAAGGTGAATCACCTGTTGGAATGAACCCGTAATTTAAGTAGGGCTCTTGGTATTTTCTTTTAAATATAGCCTTCTTTTTGTTGGCAGTCTTAGAGTCTTCTGCTGCCTCATCATTGGGTCTTTCCCCTTTTTCAAAGAAGCTGTCTAGCAATGTTTGTTTTTTATTCATTTTGGCTAGGGTTAGCTTGTGGGCTTAACACAACTGTGACTGAGACCAGTGCACAGTGCAGAAAAGGGGCACGGATTGAAGTGGTAAATAAAATAATGGGTGGGCCACAGGCAGACTAAAGTAAGTGTTGGATTCTGACTTAAGGCCTGCCACCAGATGCAGCTGTACAATTGAAGTACATCAACTCACTTGCCATTCTAAAGCCTGCCACCGGATGCAGCTTAATTGTCACTTGCCACTCACTGATAGGGTGTTGTTATGAGCCTTCAAGCAATGGATTTATTATGGTCTTTGTGCAGTCAAACCTCTCTGCTAATGATAATCTGTATTTGAAGCCACTCCCCAGCGCTAGCATCACTGCCTCAGCTCCTCCTCAGATCATAAGGCATTACATTCTCATAAGGAGCATACAACCTAGATCCCTCGCCTGAGCAGTTCACAGTAGGGTTCACGCTCTTATGAGAATCTAATGCCGCTGCTGATCTGACAGGAGGTGGAGCTCAGACAGTAATGCAAGTGAAGGGGAGCGGCTGTAAATACAGATGAAGCTTTGCTAGCTCGCCCACCACTCACCTCCTGCTGTGCGGCCTCATTCTTAACAGGCCACAGACTAGTACTGGTCCATGGCCCAGGGGTTGGGGATCCCTGCCTTAGCACACACTCTTCTGGTGGGTCTTCCAATCATATAGTATATCCATTCTAGGACACTAAATTTCCTGAGCATTATAATCCTTCTATCATTGTTTTCCCTGGAATTTCTAGCACTTCAACTTCCCATAGCATGGAACATTCTTTTTTTCAAGTTTAGGATACCCATCTATTAATGACTTTGCTGCATATACTTGATCTGAGACCACTGATATACAAAGACCATATACTTTTCTCGAGTCATCTATTAATCCATATTTAAGTCCCATTGTAGAATAATGATACCAGTAACAACATACAATTCATATATATACATGCATTATACATACATTTGGTGATATATATGTGTGTATGTTATATGTATGTACAAAAGCACATATATGTGTAGGCAGATAGATGAAGAGATTGATAATAATTCCTCTGCAAAAAATAACTGAGTTGATGTGAACTTCCATATACTAATTTCTAAGAGTAAAACAATAAAATATGTGTCTAGCAGTGGGCATTTGATTTATGTTATTTTTCTTTTCTTGAAATAAACTGTTTTATTAAGCAAGAGTTCTTTTGTTATAAAAGAAGTACTGAATATTTATTTGCCTGTGAAAGTGTGGATCAAGAGAGCAATGAACAGAAACTATTGCTATCTATTTAGTCACCAGCATTTTAAGTCAAACTCCTATGTGCTAAAATGATAAAGTGTCTGAAAAAAAACTTTTTAAATAAAATGATAAAGTGTTTGGTACATAAGAAATCCATCATATAAATATAGTTTTGATACAAGTTGGAGCAGGGAAATTATTATGCTGTTGTAAGAAAGATTACTATCAAGTAAAACTAGAATGAAATATAAAACTACAAAGCAGTAGAATACAAATACATAAGAATATTCTTACCATACTGTTCAAGATGATTCAGAAAACAAATCTCAGGGCTAAAAAGTAAATCGTGATTTGAAGATCTGAATTGTGGGAGATAGGAAAATTTCTAAATTCTTAAAAAGACAAAGATGTTTCATTAATAATGAAAAAAACTCTCTTTTAATAATTGCATATCCTGTTACATTATACAAACATTAATTCAATCTACAAAGATGCATTTTTCTGATTGCTATCACTGCATAATAATTTGCCCCAAATTATTCACATAAAGTAACTGTTTGATTAGTTTCAAAAACTCTCTGTTGATCAAGAATTTGGACATCATACAGCATGGATGACATGTCTCGTGCATGATGTTTGTGGACTCAGATGGGAACCCTCAGTAACTGAGTTTGACTCAAACAGCTGAGGATTCCTCAAAAGGCTAGGGGCTGGGGGATGGAAGGTGGGATGAATTGGCAGATTGGGATTGACATATATACACTAATATATATTAAATAGATAACTAATAAAAACCTGCTGTATAGCACAGGGAACTCCACTTTGCTGTACAGTAGAAACTAACACAACATTGTAAAACAACTATACCCCAATTAAAAAAAAAAAGCTAGGGGCTGGAAAAGCTGAGTACAAAGGCTTTTATTTCCAGATAGATTCTTATTTTGCGCATCCGCCTCTGGACTGAGAAGAGTGTGTGGTCTCTCCAATGGCTTGATGTTCTCAGCATGGTAACTAGGTTCCATGAGAAAGCTTTCTAAGAGGGTGATCATTCCAGAAGAACTAGGGAGAAGATACATGGTCTTTTCTGACCTTGCCTTAGATAGAAGTTATCACCTATTCTTCCATACTGTTACCTAAAACTACACAGTCTTGTCTAGATTCAAGGGGAGAGGATATAGACCTGACCTCTCAAGGGAAGGGTATCAAAAATGTTTGTGCCATTTTTTTTTAAAATTGCCACATGCAGAGGTAAAATAACAAGGATTGAGTTTTGTGGTTTCAAGAATTAATCTAGATGAATAAAAAGGTAAGGCTGGGTCATTACTGAGTATTACAAGTAAAATGTATTATCATTTTCATTTGAGTTGCTGGGAGATAGACGAAAAAAAAGTCAAATCTTTAATATACTCCAATACAATTTAATGGTTTCACGACTTCAAATAGTACTTCAAACTTAAACAGTGTGGCTTTGTTACTTAACTAAAGTCAAATTAAACAGAGCTTTCAGCATTTTGATATTCACATTATTCTGTAAGTTCCTACCAAATAATATTGTGACATTAAAAAAAAATTAGAAATTATCTAATAGGAGCAAAGTCTCAATTCTGACTACAAAAAGATCATCTTTGCATTATGTTGAACAAATGTTCCTTTTACTTTATAATGTCTGGTTTTAAATACTGCTATTAATACCAGTCACTCTATAACAAAGGTAAGGTCAAACCCAATACAATCTCCAGAATCACACGATTAGTTTTTCCAGATATCTGGATCCCACCTTACAAAGAAGAGGGCAATAGAAGGAATGGTCATGAGATAAAGCTAAATTTTATAAGCAAAGTGAAAAATTTCTTTAAAAGATTTCAATAGAATTAACTAACAAGTTTCAATTGTCACACTCCCTCCCCATAAATACCTTACATACATATTACATAGTAGGATAGCAGCTCATGAGAAGTAAGAATACATATTTTTTAAAATAAAATTTTACTCTTTTGCATTTCAGAATCATAATACTTAAAATATTAACTTTCTTATATTGGGCCACTCTAGAACTTTCAGAGATGATTTTACCCACGACTTAAACTTATCTAATGATGTGGACTCATTAACCACCTAAAAAGGTGAAAAAGGAGGGGGCTCTTAAAAGATGCTTTCAGTTGTTTTAACATACTATAGAAAAGCAGGATTCATATGAAAGCAATTTTTTTTAGTAAAAGTGTCTTAATGAATCTATTAATTATGCAAAGATACATTCAGAACATAGTTTGAAAGCAATAGGCTGAGGCAATGAGACAGTAAGCAGCTGTGAATAATAAAGAAAAATGGTTATTGTGTGCTGGGCATAATAAAATCTCAGAGTTTCATTAAAGATCCTCAAAACTGATATTGATCCAACACAAGAGGCTTTGAACCTCTAACAGTTCCAACAGTCTATACGTTATTTTTGGCTACAATGGTGAGAACACTATGTCAAATCTTTTATAGAACCAGCATTCCTGTTACCTAACTGAGTACAAGTTAGTGGAGTACAGAGTTTCTCATTTTGTTTTATTCTGGTCCTTAACACAAAAACTTACCCAGCTGGTATTTAATCAATACATATTGCAACATTTTTCTAAAAAAAAAGAAAGAAGAGAAATCTTCTAGGTCTTATAGTTCTGCCAAAGAGTTAATTTAGCATAAATTATAACATCTAAATACAATTTAACTCTTTGTGATAATGTCTATCTATAGATTAGTGAAAATAAATATTTTAAAGAATATGTAACATGATTTAAGTAGGATATTAAATATCCATATATATATATAATACTTGTTTAAAAACCTATCATATTGATATTCATCTGCTATGAATGTGCGTAAATGATTTATTATTTAACCATATTAAAAACCGGTCCATGGAAAGTTACCAAAAGTAAAAAACTAGTTACAAATAAACAGGAAGCATAGTGCAGAATTCTGATTATTATATACTCATATTTTAAAAACAGAGTAAATTAGTATTCACAATCAAAAAGCATGGTTCAATTATTGTTAATATACATATGTTCTTATGAAAGATAAAAACTTGTCCTAATCTTTGCTTTTGTTCTTGTCACAACATGTTAGAAGTTATTTAGCACCTTTAAAGTTGATGTTCATATATACAATACTAAAATAATGTAAAAAATGCTTTATAAGTCAGACAAGGCAGATAATCAATGATTCGAAGGATATAAAAGGATATTATTTTGAAATGTGTTTTTGCTATTAACAAGTTATTTAAATTTTAAATTATTCCTTTTCAGACTATATTAGACATAAATATATACTAGATATTTTTATAATTTGAAGAAAATATTCTATTACTAATGTGATACAATTGTAAAAATAGTGATGAATGAAAGGGGGCGGAGAAGGAAAGACATAATAAGGGTAAAAAGGACAAGGCAACAATGAAACTTTGAAAAAACATGTAAATGAATATTTAGAAAATATCTAAAAATACACACAAGATTATTAAATTTACCTCATTTTTTCAACCCTTTTGTATCCTTGTGCTACATTCCTTCTCCTTGATATTATAAGCAACTGTTTATATTATATTGCTATACTTCAAATAATCTACTTAATTTTTATGGTATGAATATATGTGTTTTTTTACAGGTTTATTTTGTGTTCATTTCAGAAAGTTTTTCATGTGGCTTTATTTTAATTTCTTTGTATGTTTTTACTATATATTATTCTAGCCATTTTTAGTTTTTTCCAACAGTTGGAACCTAAAGAGCTGCCTATTATATCTTTGTTTTGTTGTGGTTTTGCTTTTGTTTTTCCTTTGTTCATTGAGTTCTTGCCCATGTGAGTAGTGGCCATCCATTAAATGGTAGGAGATGCACAGAATCGTCTGATAAGGGTCCAGTCCTCACTTCAGAGCACTGGAAAGAAATTTTGCTCACCAGACTCCCACTAGCACTCACAATCTTAGGAGCAGGAAGGACTAGTCACATATTTTAGATTCACTTAGTTTGGGACAGCATTCTGTTCCAGCTTCCTCTCTGTACCCCAACTAGACCCTGAGGCCTCCTGAGTCTAACATGTTGGGACGTTACTTGGTTGTTTGCCTCAACACAGGGATTCAACACAGGAGATACAGATGATGGTTCAATGGAAACTGAGAGTGCAGAGTCATAGAGATCAATACTGTCTACCATCTGCTACTATCTATTATCTAGAAATAACTCTTGATAGATTAATATTAAATATTACTTATTTATGCTGATTTTTATGGTATGCATAGAGTGAATTCTATTCTTCACATTTTAATAGAACATCTATTAACAAAGTTTTTTAAAAAAATAGTAGCAGTAGAATATGAAAATGAATTGAAAGCATGTGTTAGTACCCTCAAAATCCTGAATCTCAGGTGATATAGAGGATAGATATAAAGAAATAGAATTTTATAAGATAAAGATGCCAAGCATGAAATGAAAATGAATTTTTGTAAGAGACACAAACTCAAGGGACAAGAGTAGTATCCAGTGGAAAAATGGTCTTCACTCTAGAGTCTACATGTAAGGATGAGAAGAACATCAATGTGTACAGAGCATGAACCAGGTGGAATGAAAGACACATTCATTCCGAGGAAGCACCTGTTCAGTAGTACAGAAAATTAGGGGAAAAAAAAACACATGATAAATGTGAGTAATAACTAGTGCTATGAGGATGAATTTTAGAATATCTGCAGAGGAATGTCAGTTGATAAGCCTTTAAATGCCTGAGAGTCAAATCTGAACAAGAGTAAGCATTTATTGGATATCACATGTCAAACAGCTCACTAGGTTATTTATATGCATAAACCCAATTTATGCCTCACTCTAGCTGGAGATTGCTGGTATTATTACGCCCTTTTTGTTGAAGAGTAAATTGAGGTGTAAAGGCTCTAATTAACTCGGCTAAGGTCAAATTGTTGGTATGAATCCAAGTAACTACAAAGTCTGCCACGTAATTTTAAGGAGTTGAGTAGATAAGAAAATAAATTAATTGTGTCCCTCATTTCAGAATGTATATGCTAAGATATCATGATCTAATTAAAAAACTGGATCTTTCTTTATAGCACCAGGGGCTTCCTTGAAGCTACAGGCTAAATCATTACACTCACAACAAATGCCTTCAAACTGTTATTTTGTAAATTGGTACATAAATCACAAACATTAAAATTCCCCAGCACAGTGTACACAATAGTTATTATTTAGTATAGTGCCCGTATTTTTCTGGTGAACAAAATGGAAATATATAGGACTGTAAACCTCTACTAATTAACTAATTATACCCCTTATTAATATAGCTCCAAAGTACATGAATGGTTTAGAGAATTATAGGTATTCGCTTTCATAAATTTCTATTAAGGAGCTTATTCTACAGAAAAAAATTTCAAATAATAAATAGCCCCAGTACTTTAGATTTTTGTTGAAACTACGTAGTATTACACAATATGAATAATGTTTACATCATGCTGATTTATAATAAAAGTCTCTTGAGATAGCAGCATTTATAACTATATAGAAAATTACAGTGTTTTTCTGGCATGCTGTGTAACCTTATACTAATTAAAAATTTACTTTAATTTTATCCCAGTGAGATCAGTGCATTTTAAGATGAGGAAAAATCACACCATACTCAAAGATATTTTTAGCCAATTTCTAGCTTTTATATTTGTACCTTAAAAGGCTTTGTAATTTTATAAATCATCTCTGAAAAGTGACAGGTTGTAACGACCTGTTTTCATAGGTTGTCAGGTTTTTCTCCAAATTTCCACAGTTTTGAAAAATATCATTTCAGAAGTCTGTAGATAGTATTCAACAACATCTTCATCTAAAATATTACCTAATTGTGGTATAATGCAAGCAGCAGAATGAAGACTTCAAAAATGAGTTTAAGGGACTTCCCAGGTGGTGCAGTGGTTAAGAATCTGCCTGCCAATGCAGGGGACACGGGTTCCATCCCTGGTCTGGGAAGATCACACATGCCGCGGAGCGACTAAGTCCATGTGCCACAACTACTGAGCCTGCACTCTAGAGCCTGTGAGCCACAACTACGGAGCCCGCATGCTGCAACTACTGAAGCCTGTGCGCCTAGAGCCATGCTCCGCGACAAGAGAAGCCACCGCAATTAGAAGCCTGCACACCACAACGAAGAGTAGCCCCTGCTCGCTGCAACTAGAGAAAGCCAGCGTGTAGAAACGAAGACCCAACACAGCCCAAAATTAATTAATTAATTAATTCTTAAAAATGAGTTTAAAAAGTGATTTGCTAAAATAAAATTGCTCATTGTTTATCAAGGTTACTAGTAGTTATATTATTAGTGAAATGGTACTTATATTAGTGAATGGTATTTATATTATCACATTATATTATCATATAATATTCTAAATGAGACATTTTGAATTATTTTTACTTTTATCATCAAAGTCTTTTATAATTACTATACCATAACAAGTCCTTTTGTTTCCATTTTGAAGATTATGTAACTGACAAGAGTTTGCATGTCTCAGAGCCACTCAGGGTAGGTTTCAACTACCTTTGATTTTGTTTTAGCAATTGTTTTCTTAAACACTTTTTTTTTTTTTTTTTTTTTTTTTGCGGTACGCAGGCCTCTCACTGCTGTGGCCCCTCCCGTTGCAGAGCA
>NC_041214.2:116328638-116333366 GCF_002837175.3 Physeter macrocephalus | reverse complement strand
GGGCACGAACCCGTGTCCCCTGCATCGGCAGGCGGACTCTCAACCACTGCGCCACCAGGGAAGCCCTTCTTAAACATTTTATAGCCTCAACGTTATTTGCTGTAACTATTTTATCATAGTAAATATGGTTGTTCTAAATATTACCTGGTTCTCTGCACATTTATGTATTTCCAAATTTGTATCGTAGTCTTGGTTCTTCATTAGAAGTTTAATTTTCCAGTACTATGTTAAGAAATGTAAAGAGTTTCCTTAAACTTATTTGAGCATTCATTTTCTGAGAAAGTCACCCTCTGATGATTCACCAGCACATTGGATTTGAAGAATCTCAATGGTTACTGGAGTTCATGTGAGTATGTCTTTAACTATTTACATTTACTGAAGTACAGAATTTACTACTTACTCATCATGACCAAATAATTACCCTGTACTGTTAAATTATAGCAAATTACTATCATCATAATTCCATAAATGTGAAGTTTAGTAGAATGGATTAACCACATAGAAAAAATGACTGATGGGCTTATTTAAATTGCAACTCAGAAGATAGGTCTGAGGGTTCTCATTATAAAGAAAAAAATAAATGCTGATTTGAGTTCAGTTGGGGTTGGGATGGTCAGTGAGTTAAACAAAACTAAAGTCCTGGAGAATGGGATAGGCATGTTTTCCATATACTTTCCTCAAGGAAGAAGAATTGAGGAGATCACTTAGGAAGGAGCAGAAGAGAGTCTAGACAAATGCAAATTGGAAAAGAAATAAATACTTGAAATGCATTTTTCTAATCATGAGAGCTCAACCTGTACATGTACTTATTTGATATCCGGAGTGTCAGAGACCAACTGAGATAAAAAAGACGAAACAGTGGGGGCTTTTGTGTGGTAAGGAGAAGTGAGAATGGCCTGACTGCTGGTTGGAGATTTGATTTCCAAGATGAAAACAGAGGGGTGGAAGACTCCGTGAGAAAAAGAAATCCAGGTCTACTTACTCTTATGTAGCACCCAGAGCTGCAGTGACTGTGTAGCCTCCTGATGACTGAATATTAAGGCCTAATTCGAGAGATGCAATGAATGTCCTGGAGACCAAGCATGGTGTGTAGGAGTTGGATTCTAACAGAAGAGTATTGCCCACCTTAATGGACCAATCAAGTTTATATAGTGGAAACTATAAATATACCAGAGCTCTGTCTTCAATTTTTTCCAAAGGTCTTCAGTTTCTTCTGAAATCCCTGGGGTAAATGCCCACATAAAATGACTGAGATTAGAATACCAAAATCAAAACTGTCAGAATCAGAATTAATATTATTTAGAAATATCAAAAGTGTGATCTTTTATCCTACCTTTACGAAGCAACTGAAAAATACTCAAAAATATGAATGCCCAGTGATTAAATGTATTTATTATTAAAAAAAAATTCCTAAATCCCCTTTTCAGGGCTCACTTGATTACAGCAGGCCCACCCACAGTAATTTGCTTTTGATTAACTCATAGTCAACTGATAAGGGAAGTTAATCACATCTGCAAAATACCTTTTGCCATTTAAAGTAAACAAACAATGGATGTGATATTCCATTATATCCACAAGTTCCATCCTTATTCAAAAAGAGGGGATTATACAGGGCGTATATATCTGCGAGCAGGAACCCTGAGAGCCACTTTAGAATTCTGCACACTGCAATGAGAATTCTTAAATGTGAGCCAGTTTGTTTATTAGTAGATTGTTTCCAAGTATATTAGGGTGTATTCAGAAAATAACACCACGAACAGATGGAAAATTTTTAAATAAGAAACTAGCTTCAAGTTTGTTGGCAGAGATGAAAAAGAAAAACGTTAAGTAAATACAACAGGAAGCTGTAATAAACTTTAGGGCTGGATGGGCCAGAGGGAGACCGTGCTATGAGAGCACAGTACCATGAGATAGTTCCAGAACCAAGTCTTGCTGTGCAGAGGCATCAGGCAGGACCTGGCACTGTGAAGAAAGTCATCTGGCTGGAGCTAGAACTGAGGGTCCTCAAGAAAGTATAGAAACTTGGACCACCAAAAAGCGCTACACAAGCATTATTTGGGACTTCAGAGAGAGAAAGGAAAGTCCTCTAGCCTCTCTTCTTCTTTCCTGCCAAATTCTCTCCAATGATTTCCATTGGCTGAACTCAGAAGCCAGTGCACAAAGACTTCTGATAAATGTAACATGTGAAAGTCATCCCACCACTATAGAGTGCAGAGGAGGGGAAAGGAATCTGAGAACAGACAAGTGGCGATCAAACTAGACTTGGGTTAGATATCGGTCCATTGGGAAAATATATACTACTTGAGATTATGCAAAATGAGGGAGGTGAAGATGGACAATATTTTTTAACAGTAAGTGATTTTAGTAGATATTGAAGTGCTGAATACATTTATGTATGTATGCACTATATAAATGTGTGTGTATATATATATATTCCATATATATGTGAGATTTTAAATGTAAAATTTAGAAAAATATTTTAGAAAACAGTAAAAGTGAGCTACAAAGTAGAGGGATATTAAAATGAATAAAGAATTTCAATTCCAGCAAAGTTGCTGTGTTGTGTGACTAAATGTCTGGTTAACTAAGCATAGCCATGGTTTATGCCTCCTGCCTCTGTCACTCTCAAAAACTTCTCTGGTTTAAATAAATTATATGTCAACCTACCTAGAGAAGAAAATGAACCAACTTGAGTGGAATAAACCACTAGAAACTCACTTACATCTTCCTGAAAGGAATAGGGAAATAGCAGATGAAAATTAAATACTTGAGGCATAGCTCACTACTGAAGAAGAAAATTTGGTATTTTAAAAAATGCTATCCAAACAAATGTTCAGGCAGCATTCTCAGAATCACACCGCATAAGCATTGTTTTTAGCCAGGTTCTCTGAGGCCCAGGCTTCAGAAACATTAACAACAGCTTCATTTCAGCAAACTGCTATGGTTGATTGAAAAGTGGGAGGGACCTTGGATATTAGGGCTAAGTTAGCCCTGGAAAAACAATTTCTCAGGCCTAAGCAGTTCCAAAGAGGGAGTAAACATCTAGGAAATTCTTTCTTTCAAGGGAGTCTAGACTCCGTCTAGAACATTAGGGTTCAAAGAACAAAATGAAAGGGAATACAGAACTTAAGAGGTTTGAATATGCTCCATCCAAAGTAAAAGCACCTCAAAAATGATCCAGTAACTTGGCCTATCACAACTGCAAACTTTTCAACTTTGCAAAATGTCAAGAATATTTCCCAGTGTCTTTCTCTTAGCTTCTGGTGTTTACCAAGTCTTGGCATTCCTTTGCTTATAGACTCATCATTCCAATCCCTGCCTCCGCTGTCACATGATCTTCTCCTTGTGTGTCTCCTTGTCTCTCCTCCACTTCTTATATGGGCAACAGTCATACTGGATAATGGTCCATCCTAATCGACTATGACCTCATCCTAACTTGACTGCATCAGCAAGGACCTTATTTCCAAATAAGGTTGTATTCATGGATACCTTGTGAGCAGCATGGGCTGTTGAGAGTTCTTCTCTTCCCTTTTACAGAATGGTCAAGGATTTTATATATATATATATGTATATTAATTCAGTTGAAGATATTGTTGCCTCCCTGTATTTGGGTAGAGGTACAATACCAAATTTTAGCATAGATGACCACAAAAATCTAAATTTTGTGTTGATAAAGATATATTTTGACCATTTACAGATGTTTTAATTAGCAGAGCACTCCAACAACCAAGTTTCTGACAGTAAGTTTCTGACTACAGACAAAATGTTGGAAATTAGGGGAAAAAAAACAAAATTAACTTCTCCCTCTCCCTCTCTACCTCCCTCTCTTCCCAGCCTCTCTTCTCTTACTAAAAAAAATTGTATACAGTTGGCCCTTGAACAATGCAGGGATTAGGAGTGCTGATATTCCCTGCAATTAAAAATCCATGCATGGGGCTTCCCTGGTGGCGCAGTGGTTAAGTCCGCCTGCCAATGCAGGGGACGCGGGTTCGTGCCCTGGTCTGGGAAGATCCCACATGCCACGGAGTGGCTGGGCCCGTGAGCCATGGCCGCTGAGCCTGCGCGTCCGGAGCCTGTGCTCTGCAACAGGAGGGGCCACAGCAGTGAGAAGCCTGCGTACCGCAAAAAAAAAAAAAAAAAAAAAAAAATCCATGTATGACTTTACAGTTGGCTCTCCATATCTGCAGTTCTGCACTCACAGACTGAACAAATCTCAGATCGTGTAGTAGAGTGGTATGTATTTATTGAGAAAAATCCATGTGTAAGTGGACCTGTGCAACTCAAACATGTGCTGTTCAAGGATCAGCTGCATATTTGGGGGAGACACAGTTAGACCCACAACAAATCATCATTTTATGTTTCTCTTTATTATACAATTTCCACATCAGAAGTCTTCTAGAGACCAAAGAGAATTTTTGGGTATATGTGATATTTTAAAATTACAAAATTTTAGAGTTTTCCAGTTGTAGTTTTATTTTGTCACTAGAATAGTTAATAATTTGTCAAAATTTGACTTACAGAAATGTAAAATTTTGAGTTATTCTCAGTTGGGGATTGGGCAGAAGTGACCTGCTGTAAATCCAAATTGTGTATTATGAGAAAGAATATTTTTTGTCATATCATAAAACAAAGATAGTTGATTGAGCCTTAAATCAGACAATTCTTTCCCAAAGAATCTTCCCTATGTTCTGGACGGTATACACAGATTTTTTTTTTTTTTTTTTTTTT
>NC_041214.2:116312370-116328536 GCF_002837175.3 Physeter macrocephalus | reverse complement strand
ACCCGGTTCCCCTGCATCGGCAGGCGGACGCGCAACTACTGCGCCACCAGGGAAGCCCTGGACGGTATACACAGATTGGTCAAATTAAAATACTAATCATATACATTGAAACAAATTTTCCCCATTATTGAAATAAATCAAATGAAAGGATTACATGGTTCCTATGCCTCAAGACTAAATTTTTAGATTAAAGAAATGTATCTATTATAAGTAGAACAAAGCATTAGTAAGCTTCAGGCAAGTAGTGTGTAATATTAAAGTTGATGCAGTTCAACAGCAACTTGTTTCCTGATAGCCTTTAATAAAGGAGATCTGTTTTATTAGGTTTTTCTCTAATTACCACAAAATTATATAATAGATCAATACATTTTAATAGTAAGTATTTGCATTATAGATCAGGTGGAGAATATCCTAAAGTTTTATGCAGCCAGGAGCATTTTGAAATTTTCTCTTTTTTCTATCTACTTATAGCTACTATGATAGCGTTCACTTAAAGCATTAGACAAAATTGTAACTTAGTAAAAAATATATCACTACATTTAGAAAACCCATAGACACAAACTTACATATGAAAACGATCTCAGTCTATCTCTGTATTTTATGTATGTTCTGTCAAATAGATAATTTTTTGACAATGTTCAAATCAGGGTGTGTCTATGAAAATCATATATGAATGCAACACTTAATAGAATTTTATATTTAGATTACATTTGCATACCAATTTTTTGAAACTCAAGGAGATGGTACAGACAATATTCTAAATGTTGAACGAGTTCTAGTATTACAACTTTTCTTTCTTTTTCTTCTTTTCTTTCTTATATTTTCTCTTGGCTTTAAAAGTAGGCAAAATTTCACAATTAAAATTATAGAACTATCACTGCAATGTAGTAATTAAACAGAACAGAGAATAGACTATATTGGTGTGACATTTTGTGTATGATTGCTGGCATTTGTGCAAGAGCATTTTTAAGTAGCGAAGGATTCAGTTTTGTTTTTTTCTTTCTATAAACTCTCAAAGATATTCACAACTAAAACTCCATTAGAGGTTCGTGGCTCTAGCAGTGTATTACTTTAAGTGTACTTAAAGGTGACATTTCCCTTTTCTCCATATAATGTATGACATATATTAATAAATCCAATTGTTTAGGATAAGCTCTCAAAATGAGATTTTTTAAAACAAGACATAGGAGGATAAAGATATACATATGCATTAGAGAAAGCCATTAAAGAAAATTAAAGAGCAGAAAAGAGAAATTCAGGAGCCAGGATGAGCTGGTGAGGAAGAGGCAATGTGAAGGGCTAGTCTCTACTTTAGACACTGGAAAGCTTGTAGGAGCAGGAGAACCAGTTATTGTTCAAGTGTGATACCAGTGAGGGTGTCAGTAGGTGAAAGTTCCTGGGATTAAAAATATTTCTAAAAGAAGAGATAATCTAAAACCACCTTCTCTGGGTACATTTGGAATATTTATTCACTTCTGTACTTGTAATTTTGTCTGTAAATAGATAACATTAATATTGTGGCACAAACAGCCCTTGAAATATCATCTCCCAAATCTAATTCATAATAAAGAATCATAGCTCCCTCACTATAAAAATAATTATATCTAGCTAGATTTATTTTAGTAAACAGCACTTGGAGTGGCAAAATGCCCGGGGCTAAAACTGCAATTTTATAACTGATACTAATTAATACTGTAATATCAAATTAAATAAAGCTAAAACCATTTCTTAGCAACATTTTATGCTCAGAAATTTATTGCAGCTAATATCACTTTGTAATGACTTAGAACTTGAAATTAGCCAGAGTATTTTTCATAATGATAAATGTATTTGCATTCTAATGAAATGGAGTTTGGACCCTTCCTGAGAATGACCGTTATTCCTCATGCCATTGTGTTCTTAGAAGCCAAGGCCTTCTATAACACTAATTCTTTATTTTGCTCAGCATGGAAGTTAATTTGGATTATTAATTTTCTTTAGGTACTCAGTGTATAACTTTATATAGTTCATATGTTCTTACACTGATACTGGTTGAAGTATTAGTTCTATCCCAAGAGTTCCTTTGACTATCTGGATCTCTATTTGAGATTATTTATTTTCCCCCATTTATTTTTAGTTCCTTCTGTGTACCCTTTTGTAGGGTCAAATATGTATTGAATTTTAGGTACACTTGAGACTGGGGTATTGAGCAAGTTGAAATGCATTGTGCACAAGGAAAACAGTACTAAAAAAAAACTGCAATGGGCATTTTATATATATATATGTATATATATATATACATGTATATACACATATATATTTTTTGGTGGTGCTACATAAAAATTTTGAAGCTATAATACTGAATTATTAAATATATTTGCTGTCAGTTTGGAGTACAAAACATGGCATTTTTTAGGAGTTTTTTTTTCTTAACAGAAAATATTCGCAACTTTTTGGATTGGCTTGCTCAACATTTATTCAAATTTCCTTTTGAAGTGCCTTCCTGGATCTCACATGTAGAAAAACTAAAATCTGTATTTCCACAATCCTTTGAAGAAGCTAGGCATCCAAATATGATTTAGGTTCAGACAATCATATGTAGTGGTGGGAGATAGAAATCAAAACCTGGATAAATAGTGAGAGAAACATCCAAATGGACAGGTCATATACAAATGTCAGTAAAATACAAATCATTTGAATGAATCCATATATATATATGTGTGTGTGTGTGTGTGTGTGTGTGTGTGTATAGTATAATACTTCTAATCATGCAAAATTTTTAGTATAAATGGTGGAAAGAATAGATAAAATTATTATATACATGACGGAATTCACATACCAAGCTTATGTATTCAAGAAGAGGAAATGTTCCACTAAGAATCAGTACACAGAAAGCAAAAGAGAAAATAATGTCTAATAGAAACTTTAATTCAAAATCCTGGTTACGTTAGAAGGAAAGAAAATAAAAACAAGTATCACAAATATTTTTGAATTTATCCTTAACATCTGGAAAGGCATATTTTTGTCTCCAAACCCAAAGATTCCAGGTGAATCTCTTTGTCACTGACCATGAGTCCACTAGAAATGGAGTTAAGTGTGGCCTGCTCCATAGACATATTACCAGTGCTCTTTTAAAAGTCTATTATACCAAACTTACATACCACTTTAAATTTGTAATAAATTTTAAATCTAAAATTTAATGAAATAATCTCAGTTAGCCTCTAATGAGCTGTGTAATTTATATAAAGAAAAAAATGCCTTTAAGAGGCATCCCTTATCTTTGTTGTGACATTTTGTGTTGTAGGATGGCATCATCAGGGAGTAATAGTTTATCCCCCAAATTTTATCTCTGTTACATATCTTATCTTTAGTGCTAGATATTTCAAATGCAAATATTGCATTGGATTCATGCATTTTTAGGGTAAAAGTTATGGTATAAGCCAGCTCTAAATTTTATATGAGCATTTTAATATTTATTGTTTGAGTAGTTAAGATGGTAAATATTGATATTTTCCTTTCAATAATATCCCATACATTAACCCATGTAATATACAATCTGCAAAACAACTTTGAGAGATGTGTATTGTCATTATTTCTATTTACCCTGGATTTTTGCCAGTGATTATATTTAAAAATGGGATGGAAGCAGAATTCTATTTCTATACCCATTCTTGGAAGATGTTTAAATTAAAATTTATTAGCAATAAATAAAAACATTTACCCTTATATTTAAAAAATATGAGCAAATATAGAAAGGGGAAGAATTGACTCAATTTTTATTCTGAAAATATGAATATGTGGCTAACTTCCCATGTTGTTGGAAGAAAATGGTATAGAACTTCATATTTTTAAAGACACTAACCATTTCCTTCGACCATCTTTGACTAATCTTCCATAGAATCCTTCTTGCTCTTCAGTCTTTCTGTTGAATTGGCCAAAAAGTTCATGCAGGTTTTTCCATAAGAATCAGATCCGTATTTATCTTAGACTGGGTATAAGTAGACTCTAAAATTTTCTTATTTTTGTCACCATGCTGTACATTATAACCCTAGAACTTATTTTTCTTATACCAGGGAGTTTGTACCTTTTGACCACCTTCACCCATTTCACCCACCCTATCAACCCCCAACTCTGGGAAACACCAATCTGTTCTCCTTTCTATGAGTTCAGTTTTTTAGATTTCAAACATAAGCGAAATCATACAGTATTTGTCTTTCTCTATAAACCCTTTAAAGTTCCTTGAATTAGTGTTACCAAGGGACCCTTTCCTTCCAATTATATATGCTGCTTTTAAGATCACTATTTGGAAATATTATATATGTATAGAGAAGAACTAATTATATATAACTCAGTTGGAAAGATGCAAATTCATAAAAACAAAAGACCACTGAAAGCTCTATTTTAGACCTTAATTTTAGTTAATTCAAAACCTACTATAATATCAGTAATTTAATAATTCTTTTCTATTATTAAAACACACATAGCAATATGTTGTGAATGGTATTAATGCTACAGGTAGGGAAAAAATCTTGTATTTTTAACTGTTAGAAGAGAAAAACCAGAAAAAAAGAACAGCTTGAGACTCAAAGTGGTAATGTTTTAAAGTTTCCATATAAACCAAAAATCTTATTATCCACTTAATAAAATGAAGGCTCAGAAGTCCAGTCTATTAAGATATAGTTCTAAGGTAAATGTTCCCTAGATGAACTTGATTCATCCTATATGCATTCTCATCCCTAGTCATAAGTCAGAGCTTTTTGAGACTACTCTTTCAGACCAGCAAGTACTATTTGGTGCACTAAAGCAGTAACTTAATACTATCCTGGTGACCTGTAACAGCTGATACAGTTTCCAAAGGTAGTTAACTTCCAAATAGGCAGTACTTTACTGACTATTTAATATGTACTGCTTCAGTAGACTAGATAATACCTTGATAGCCAAAAAGATCTAATGCTACTTCCAAAATTTGGTGGCGGGGGTTGTTGGTAGACAAGAATATAGCAATATATATAGCAATATAGTGTTTTCCTATACTATGTATGTTAGAAGGCACAACATACTTTTACCCTGATCACAGCAGCAAGAATATAAAATGCTTTGAAACAGTTTAAACTCATTTTATATGAACTAAGAGCATGATAATATCAATATGTTAGCTTTAGAAAAAATAAATGTTTGTTTATTAATTTAAAATGCAATATGAAACCTACATCCTATTTTAAAGATAAAGTTATATAGGATTCAGGTTTCAATTCGGGGTGATGTATAATTTCTGAATTCATCCTTTTTCTCACTTCTGTGTTACTTAATATATGCTTTTCAGTTTTTACTAGTAATGTTTGTTAACAAAGACAACTTTACAATAACAGTGCTTGGAAAAGATTTTACTGTAGTTTTGTGTATTCAAACTAAGATCTAATGTACCTCAGTTAACCATGATTTACATTAATACTTGAAATAATTTTACAATTTTTAATAAAATAACTTTCTAACTAGTTTCTATAACTCAAATATACTTAAGCTTGAGGCCAGAAACTAATACTCAAATTCATTAGGACTTCTTTCCTAATTCCTACAGCAAGGTCTCAGATAGTCCACTGAATCACTCTCCTTAAACCCAGCGAAAACTTCAATTTGTCTGTAAACATAGTTATGATTTATTTGAGTTCTAAATTCATACTGTTCCAATATAGTTAATACTCTTCCTTTCTCCCATCCCTTGAAATACCTCTCCCATAGCCCTTCCAATCATACCTATTCAAATACAATTCTAAATATTTAAATATCTAGATATAAGAATCATGGGTCTCAGTGTTTGGGGAAATTGGGACTTTGCATGCAGGTATGAGTATTTTAGAAGCTGTCCATGAAGTGCTTGGGACCCCAAATCAAGACAATTTTGTTTATTGTGATTCTTTCAATACCTTCCTCCACAAATTTTTCAAAGGGGTCTTTACTTCTCAACACTTGTTCATTCCCACAGAGTAGCATTACCAGTGGTTCAATGGCAATTACAAAAGTAATGTACTAGAGAAAGATTCTGAAATAGGTTTCTTTACAGCAGTGATTTTACAATAGAAGTAGACAAGAGGTGGCGTATATTAGGGGCATTCAATTAGAGGCTATGGACTCTCTCTCTGCCAAATAAAAATATATAGAGAGATGCACTTATAAACTCTGGTTCATAAACTAGTTCAAGTGATTTGTCAAATCCAAAACCAAATATGGATTTTCTAGGCGCTTCCTAGCCTTGTTTTAACCAATCTGTCTTACTCTCATCACTCTCTTTAGTCTGACAAATTAACCCTGATTGAAAGAAAGGTTGCTCAAATATTTAAAATGGCTCAAAAGAGATCAAATTCCACTTTCCTTTAATTATATTGACCACAGTTTACAACAAAAAGTCTTAAATCTTGTAGCAGTGTCCTGAAGAAAGTAGGAATTCAACCATTATTTTCTGAGTGAATAACAAATGACGAAATGGAATAAGCTATTTGATAATATCAAATTTCTTAAAGAATAAAAAAATGCTTTGTTTTATATATGCCTCGTTTCTTTTGCATGGCTATATAAAAGCAGATAAATTATTTTAAAATGAAAACTTCCTGGTTTGAAGGAAGAAGTAGGGAGTAACCAATAACTGACATGTTTATAAAATAAACTGGGAAAACTTGGTTCAATTTGTCACATATTAGTAACAATATTATATATAAACCTCAAGTTCCTTGCTAAAAATTGTTCTTCCAAACTATCTATATGAAAAGTATGTTAATAGCAGAAGCAATCTATGATATCTCTTCCAGCTTTAAAGTAGTATGAAATAGATGTCAGATTCTCAGCATTAAATGGATGCTAATATATATATTTTTAGGGTGATTATTTTGATGCCCTTCCAAAGTACTGTCAACAGTCTTAAGTTGGCCATATTTTTTGCTATTCTAGCATCTGATAGCACAAAATGTCTGTTGAGATTGAAGGATGGAGTTCTGTGTGTGTGTATATATGAGTGTACGATTCAACTCTGCATCTAAAATGCTGCCTCACATGTGCAGACAGTATGTACTTCAGAGCTTAACATTCCAAGAGGGCTTTTTGTAGTGTTAGAAGTTGTAGCATATCTTCGGCATGTGAACTTTCAAAATAAACGGGCTGGCTTATCAACCTTAACACAGAAGCCGAACAGCTTCCTGTTATTCACTCAGGTAATGAACCAACACAATAGGTAGTCCTCCCCTGGGCAGAGCTAGGTTTGCATCTTAGCCTTTTTTTCCTTAAATTTTAAAATACATTAAATCAGCTGCAATGCAGCAATATGAGCTTCTGACATATCCATAAATGAAATCTCCAGATCAGCCTCTCATAGGCAAATAAGCAGCCATAACATCTTGTAAATTCTCCCTCTGAAATCACAGAGAAGAAACTCGATATTCTCACCAATGACCCTTATCAAATAGCAACTTTGTGGAATGCTCTTTGCCTTTATAGTCTCTCTGGAGGTTACTAACTCTAATGGGAAGGCAATGTACCATTGGCTATTATTCTTGCCAGCAGGGAAAGCTGAAGAAAGATGCATCCATTAATTCTGTGTTCTCATTGCAGGGTATGAGATCCCAATGGAAGTATCTTTACTTCCATTTGAAACTAATTGTAATTTTTGCTACTTATTTATAGCAGAGGGTTAGATCCCTGCTCCTAGACATTTTATGACTCTTAAATCATCAGTGTGAATGATAGTTCATTATATCTTTTTCTCCCAAAGTTAATCTTACAATATTCTTTAGATATTAATTTTATGAAAAATAGAGGCCTTATCCACTTTTCCTGAAACGGCAAGGCAGATTTCATACTGTTTCTGAAATCACCATGTCTAGTAAAACGAATAATATTATGTTAAGGGGGTGAGAAGGAGAAGAGTTTTACTAAACAGTGTTTTGGGTAATAGTGGATAATAAATATGTTAAGCTTTTTGCCTCTCAAGTGGAAAATTAATTAATGAGGCATCTTAGGCAACTGAAAGTAACAGAGACATGACTATATTGGAATAAACACAAAATGGTTTAATTTTCTTGTTTAATAAGAAGACTGAGGTAGGCAGTTAATGATAGTGGTTTAGATGCTCAAAAATGCCAGGCTTGGGATCTTAAAAATCCTTATTTCTTTTTCTCATAGTGTCAAAATTAATGCTAAGTCCAGCCATCACAATCTACTCTAGATTGGCAGGAAAAGGAGGAAAAGACTAATTTGACTCTCTTTAAGGAACTTTCCCTTAATCCCCATCCCAAAACTTTTCCTTGTATATTTCATGAATTATTTTAATTTGGAATGGAGTTGTCACTATGTAACTGAGTGGACGCTACACCACAAAATGTAGTTTTGTTAATAAGGAAGAAAAATAGAATGGATATTGGATAAGCAATTACAAGTCTATTCCAAAAGGACTAGATTTTTTTTTACTAGATTAGAAGACACAAAATTGAATTTCTATTTTGACTACTTATAATAATGAGGATCATACCTAAAATATGTTATATATTATCTACTTGAAAATAGGTAATAGGTCATAGAAATTATTTCATTTACTCTTTGTAACAATCCTGGGAACTAGGTATGTTGCAGATATAGAGCTTGGTTTCTCTGACTCACAGTCCTGTAGGGTAACTTTTTTTTAAATATTTAAGCATTTCCTTTTTTCTTTTTTTAACTTTTTATTTTATATTGGAGTACAGTTGATTAACGATGTTCTGTTAGTTTCAGGAGTACAACAAAGTGATTCAGTTATACATGTATCCATTCTTTTTCAAATTCTTTTCCCAATTAGGTTATTACAGAATATTGAGCAGAGTTCCCTGTGCTATACAGTAGGTCCTTGGGATAGACATGTACACACTGCTATATTTAAAATGGGTACATTTTGTATTATTTTTAAAAATTGTATTTGCCTTGTTTAACAAAATAATATTTCTAAACTAAAGATTCCTGTAAGTTGTATCATTAAAATACATATGTGCTGAGGACAAAATTGCATTTTATTGTCTTTTTTCCTAGTTATGGAAACAAATTAAAACAGATTATGAGCCCAGTTATGCTTGTATTTTTGACCCAGTGCCACAACTGTTAACCCCACTTCAGGTCTCCAGGATCAGCTCTTTGGATGAGGGACTGTTTCTCTGTGCTAATAATTTTTCTCAATTTCACCCATAGCCCTTGGAATGTTCCTAAAATAGTCACCCTATAATTTTTACATACAGAGAACCTTTCCTAGTGGTACAGACATACATTATCCATTGGCTGCTCAAATGTGATTCATTATAATTGAATGGTTTTTCATATGTTTCTATATGAAATCATTTTCATCTTTTGACATTTTTAATGTAAAATTATTTGTTTATAATGTATCCCTCAAATATTTTTTAAAAGTGGGGTTCAAATTATAGTCAAATTTGCATACTGTAAATATACTATTTGAAATATGGAATTGGAATAAAAATTAAATTAAAACAAACTAAAAACTTAAGTTTTATTGCCATGACAAAAATGGAACCAAATAGTCCGAAGTAAAGGAAACATAATAATTCATTGTGAAGAAGAAAAAATATTTTTAATTTCCTTGAAGCTAATACTTAAAGATTTTTCTTATCAATTTTTATAAAAGAGAAAACCATTATGGGCACGTTTTCAAGAAAGATTTGACTGAAAATATGTATATAGACTCAAACAAATTACATTACTCTCTAAAATGTTCCATATGTCATGAACATGAATTGTGTACTTTTATTTGAATAGTGTATCATATTTGGGACTGGAGAATAAAACTTAACTGCCATTAAAAACTTATAAAATACCAATGAGAGTTAATATACTGATTTATAATGCTAACTTATATCTATTATTTTAATCTCTTAAACTTGTATTATTTTTATTATTTTTTATAGACAGTCCTCTTTTCAGAACTGGTGGTAAAGAAATATTATTTAAATAATATATTGACATGGAGGCTTGCTATTGAAAGAAGAGGACTATGTCACAAACTACTCAAAAGACATAATTTTAAAAATATCATCATACTCTAATATAGATTTTTTTCTATAATGTGATATTAAATCCTAGCGAGCAAAAAGAATAATACATTCTATTATGATGGGGAGGGAAGTATTTTGATCTATTTGAATACTGTTATTTCATTTCAGTTTTGTATAACAGGTTGATCCACAATATTACAATATTATCAAGCATACTTTGAATAAAAAGGGTTTGTAGCTAAAATGTGGATTATTTATCATTATTGTACATCTATATTCAAAGTTATGTTTATGTGTGCTGTGACTTCTCAAAATTTTTGTAATTTTTTCCTAAAAGAGTGATTTATAAGCTGACATATACTCACTTCAAGGAAGGGTTTTTTTTCTTCCAATGCACTGAATATACAGTAAAATATTATAATATCTTCCCAAAGCACTTTGCAAATAAATTGTAAGCAGAAAACATTATTAAATTGGAAAAGATATATGCCTGTGCATTAAGCTAGACCTATTATCTTTCATTTTAGAACCTTATAAACAGTTTCATATTGTAAGAGTACATAATGAATTATGCAAGTTGCACTCTTTCTGACAGGTATTCTTAAATTTAAATGTCCTATAAAATTGCTTAAACTTTGTCTTATTGTCTTCTATATACTGCTTCCCGAACAAGTATTTTTTTCTGTTTGTATTCACTAAAGCTATCTATAGTCTCTTTGTGGATTGAGAATTGGTAGTCAAAGCACTTCATAGTCTAAACCAGTTATTTGCTATGTGACCTTTAAAATCCATTCATCTTCCATGTATTTTGGACCCTCCATCAAATATGGATATGGATATGTTCCCATTTATAGGCAATGTTGAGTAATTACAGAAATTTATAATAGAATAATTTATTCATCTATCCATTCAGTTTATTAAGCACTAATACCAAACCCCATACATCTAGTCACTGTAATACGCACGTATAAAACACTTGTCCAATGCCAAGTTAAACCTCTTGTTCACACCCAATGCAAAAAAACAGCAAAGAAATTACAAATAAGTGAAATAGATCATCAGAGGACACAAAATGGATGCCTAATAGCTACAAACTTAAACTCATGTAATTTTAAAACAGAGTTCCACTCAGTGCTTCCTTTGAGGATGTTTATAATATTTATATGATTTTTTATCTAACTCGTTATCTGGATTCCAAGGATTATAAATCAGATTATAAACAAGCATTTGCAAGGACCTATGGAAATGGGCATATGGTATCCAAATTACAAATGATATATCTCACGTGGCTGCTGGAGTCAGTGAAGACACAGAAAGTGACAGCTGATACCCTGACAATGAGGAAGGAGTGAAGACTAAAACAGAATGTAGGTTGAAAACAATAGCATTTCTGAGGGCAATATAGTGTATCAACAGATGTCACATTTAAACCTAATAATAACTCTAAAGAGTAAATACATATTCAGTGCTGGACTGAAATATGTGGAAAACTTGAGAGATCAATTGTGTGGCTCTGGATTCAAGTTATATTCCTTCAATATGTGTATATTTTTTAATGGTGGCAAAAAGGAATATATGTTTTACTCAATTCAAATTACATACTTTTGTCTTATATTTTAAGTAAATACTTATTATAGTATTTGCTGTGTGATTTTTTTCCCCTTTGTGGGAAACATTTTTTAACCTGTAAAAAATTTAGGGAACAAAACAAATCATTACCATTAACTAGCACCATTATATGTATTCATTGGTCTTAAACTGAATTCTGATTTCAGATGACTACTTGTTAGCACTTGTTCCCACTTTCATTAGCCCAACCTACAAATTCAGTCATTCTGTTAAAAAAAAATCAGCAGAGATATTTACCACCTTTGAATTTTTTCTTCTTTTTGATACACTGTCTGAATCTGTAGGAATTTGATCAATGTGCATTCAGTCATTAACATAGGGGTTTCTATGAGCAAATCTCAGTTGACTGGCACCAAAACACCAGTATGTTTGCAATAATATTTTAAATCCATGCCCTGGGCATCTGCCTTTCTGGCCAATTCCTTAAGCTCATTTAACATAGAATGACTCAGATAAGGAAATGTCTCCTAATGGCAAAGTACATGAGGTTCACAGTTAGACATCTAGGCATAAGCCCAGGCAGAGCAATACTTAGTAACTTCGTGACTAACATTGGGAAAGTATAAGGAATTTGTAACAAAAGGCCTTTAAGAGCTCAGTTTCTTAACTGATAAAATGAATAATAATAGTAGTATCCACTTTAGAGATATCTGTAAGGAGTATATCAGATGTGAATAGAAAGTATACTTATATTCAAAAAGAAGTCAAACTATGTTCAGTATTTTCTGTGAATAAATTTGAATAGTGATAATATTTTAATAAATATCCTAGAATATATAATATGGTGTTTAAAGACATTTTCCTATCATTTGGAAAATTTAGAATATTTCTTTGGTTATAGTAGAATCTTAAACAAACAATAAATTGCCTATGTCCTTTAAAATTTTGGAAAAAAAAAACTATGCGTGCATTAAAATATATATCACATGCGTGCATTAAAATATATAGCACATGGAACTAAATCTTCTCAATTCTAATTGTGGAATTTAAATATTAAAAAACACATTTTGTGGTCAGCTTTGATGACTGGATAAATCTTCAGGAAGGAAATGAATCTTGAGTCAACTTCTGAAACAGAGAGTCTTAAATTTTAGTGTATAAAAGAATCAACAGGGAAGCTTGACAAGAATCAGTACTTCCTATGAGTAGGCCTAGGATATAGAGCAGAAATTGAATTTTCTAAAAGCATTACAGAAGATTCTGAAGCAGCTGAACATCTGTCCACACTTTGGAAAACACTGTTCTAGAAGTTAAGTAAAATTTACAAAGAACAAAGTAATGCACGATGCACAGGAGGCAGGCATAAAATAATGTTAAACAGTTTAAGTGTAATAGTAACTCAAGGGTAGAGAAAGGTTTTAATAGATGTTTCACAGCTTAGGTTGGTCAGATTTGGAGTGTCCTAAATGCCAGTCTGAGGACCTTGAACTTAATTCTGTAGCTGATGGAGAGCTACTTTATTTTGTAAGGGAATTGCAAAGACTTAGTTTAAAATTAAAGATGTAGTTTAAAATTAAATTGTTAGTACTTCTTTGCCTGGGTATGGAAGAATAAGAGTGAAGTTAGGAAGATAAGTTAGGAAACCAGGACAGTAACAAATGAAGGAATGGACTCCTGGTCCTCTTCATTGGTTAAGGGTAAAGAGAAACAAAATACATCATTGTGGTTGTAGTGGTGACCAAAATTGATAAGATTTTAGATATAGATGTTAAAAAAACAAGAAAGAAAAACAAGGAGATAGATACCTTGAGATTTAGAGTTCAAAAATTGATTGTATTGCTTATCAGAGGAAAAAAATGGGTCCAGTTACATGAAGAAGATGGTTGTTTTAGACATATTTTTACTTCCAAGTGGAGTAATGTAGTAAGAATTATTAGATGCACTTTTATAGTTTAGAAATTGATTAGGATTAAAAACAGGGATAAAAGTAATTTCCATAAAATAATAATTAAAAATCAAGATGAAATGTTGGTTTTAAATGCATAAATTGACTTCAACTTTATATCTATCTTTTCTGCTTCAGATTAATCTTGTTTTCCCTGTGAAAAGCAGTCTATCTGTTAGAGAGAGAGAAGAAGAAGAGAGAGAAGACAAATATTTACCTTTCTCCACCCACTCTGAAGCACTGTGCTCCCAAGAAGGAATCTTGTCTCCACACCAACCTGGAAGCCCATAGGCAGCCAAGTAGAGCCCTGGAATAAACTAGCCATAGTCACTGAGTGCTGGATGTCATATACATCTGCTGTTTATGAATGCTTAGCTTCCACTCACCCAACTTCTGAAACCAGTACCATTTTTACTTTGGAAAAACATCCCTCTCTGAGTTTCAGTCCATGAGACTTCAATCTACCAGATACCTCTGCTCAACTTGTTCACACATAACTCAGGCCAGACCAATTAACGCAATTTATTTTTCAGTCACAATGACTAATCCACACAAAAAATACTCTCTTAAGACTCTAGAAGAGAATCCATTCCATGCTTCATTCAGCTTCTGAAAACTGCCAGCATCCTGTGGCTTGTGGCTGCCTCACTCTAATCCCTGCCTCTGTGGTCTCATTGCCTCCTTTTCTACTTATATTTCCCTCTACCTCCCTCTTATAAGGATATTTATGAATTCATTTAGGACCCATCTACATTAACCCAGGATAATCTTCATATTTCATAATCCTTAATCATATCATATAAAGTAACATTCACAAATTCCAGCGATTAGAACATGCACATTTGGGGACACCATTATTCAGACTATCACAATGACCATTTTCCAGTACTTTACATTAAAATGTTTGGATAGTTGGGTCATTTTTGTGTATGTGCTTGGAATGACTGTAAGATAGAATGAAGCTTTATTGCTTATATCTAACCTGCCACTGCCAGAAGAGAGAAAAGGAATACAATCTATCTAATAAATGAGGGAAAGTAGAGACCAAGCCTGAAACCCGGTAACATCATTTTAGTACCTACACTCAGTCCTGCCTAATGTAAACTCTACTCTCTGGACTTTTCAGGATAAGATTCCCTGAATTCCTTAGATTGTTATTGTTGCCACTGCTGTTGTTTAAACCAGTTTCAATTGGAACTTAAACAGAGATGTCTCACTACTCTTTCTCTGTTTTCAAACAAATGTTCCCAGGTTTTATTTTCTGAGGATGAGTGTATTTAACCTATATTTAATGTACTACAAGAAGAATGTTATATCCACATTTATACTTCCAAACCATAATTTAAAATGTTGCCTTTTCTCCCCACTTGTCTCTCTTTAGTAGTCGACTGGCATAACTGGAAACAAAACAAATATGGCTTAATATATTTTTATTAACTGCTGACTCCTATGCTTAGAAACAAACAAGCATACCGATATTTGCTCTTTACTAAATTCAAGATGCGTGAACCCATACTCCCAGTTCTGAACAATGCAGGCTGCTTGGCTTCACAGCAGGGTCATGCTGTTGAAAAACAATCATGTATAATACTTCATCCTTCTCTACATTCATACACACTGCTCTACTGTTTAATTTTTGAAAATGTTTCAACTTTTGAAGAGTACATCTTTGTATGACTACTGTGACTTATTGATAAGTTGTTAACAGCTGAGTCCCTTGGTACCTCTGGTGCCCAGAAAAATAGCCCCCAAAGATGTCCACATCCTAATTCCCAGAATCTGTTAATATGTTACCTTATGTAACAAAAGGGACTTTGTGGATGTGATTAAGTTTTTTGACATGGAGAGTTATTCTGTGTTATCCATGTGAACCCAATGTAATCACAAAGGTCCTCATAAGAAGGAGGCAGGAGAATCAGATTCAGAGAGAGACTGGAAGATGAAGAACATGGCCATGAGCCAAGAAACACAGGCAGCCTCCAGAATCTGGAAAAGGCAAGGAAACAGATCCCCCCATACAGCCTCCAGAAAAAGTTCAACACAGGTTTCCCTCTCTGATAGTACAGCATTCCCAGGAAACCTTTCGGAAGTCAAAATGGTATAAAGTGAAGAAGCAATTACCTTGGGACACATCTTGCTAACGAATACACAAAATACATCAAGATAAAACACAGATGCTCACAGACACAGTTCAGAGCTATGGCAGCTTGATGCTGAGATGCTGAGTCTAGTTCTCCAGGAAGGAGTTTGGTGGGGCCACTCTCACTGCCGGGGATGTGAAGGAGTTTGGTGCGGCCACTCTCACCGCCAGGGATGTGCACTGCCTCTATAAGTGCTCCCACAAAACAAACTATGAAGACTATTTCCACTTTTTACCTTTTTTCATAAAAACCAAAATCCTTTTTGGATTTTTTTTCAGTTGGCAAAAAGAGGTCTTTTGTAAAAGCAAAGTGGCACAAAGTGAACTTTCAAAGAGCTAGGGAGGGCTTCCCTGGTGGCACAGTGGTTAAGAATCCACCTGCCCACAAAAACAGAAATATAGATCAATAGAACAGGATAGAAAGCCCAGAGATAAAGCCACGCACATATGGTCACCTTTCCTTTGATAAAGGAGGCAAGAATATAAAATGGAGAAAAGACAGCCTCTTCAATAA
>NC_041214.2:116266588-116311813 GCF_002837175.3 Physeter macrocephalus | reverse complement strand
CTTATTTGGTCAGTGTTTCAAAACTTATTGATATTTTTGACAGACTTCCCCCAAATCAAATTTTAAACAAAGTTTTTCTACAAATAGAACTACCATACGACCCCGCAATCCCACTACTGGGCATATACCCTGAGAAAACCATAATTCAAAAAGAGTCATGTACCAAAATGTTCATTGCAGCTCTATTTACAATAGCCAGGACATGGAAGCAACCTAAATGTCCATCATCAGATGAATGGATCAAGAAGATGTGGCACATATATACAATGGAATACTACTCAGCCATAGAAAGAAACAAAATTGAGATATCTGTAGTGAGGTGGATGGACCTAGAGTCTGTCATACAGAGTGAAGTAAGTCAGAAAGAGAAAAACAAATACCGTATGCTCACACATATATATGGAATCTAAGAAAAAAAAAAGGGGGCAAGACAGGAATAAAGACACAGACCTACTAGAGAATGGACTTGAGGACACGGGGAGGGAGAAGGGTAAGCTGGGACAAAGTGAAAGAGTGGTAGTGTATATATAGACATATATACACTACCTAATGTAAAATAGATAGCTAGTGGGAAGCAGTCGCATAGCACAGGGAGATCAGCTCGCTGCTTTGTGATCAGCTAGAAGGTAGGATAGGGAGGGTGGGAGGGAGGGAGACGCAAGAGGGAAGAGATATGGAGATATATGTATATGTATAACTGATTCACTTTGTTATAAAGCAGAAACTAACACACCATTGTAAAGCAATTATACTCCAATAAAAATGTTACAGCGTGCCACAACTACTGAAGCTCGTGCGGCTAGAGCCAGCGCTCCACAAGAGAAGCCACCGCAATGAGAAGCCCACACACTGCAAGGAAGAGTAGCCCCCACTTGCCGCAATTAGAGAAAGCCGGCGAGCAGCAACGAAGACCCAGTGCAGCCAAAAATGAAATAACTTAAATAAATAAATAAATAAATAAAAAAGCAAGGGATACTTGTACTACCAAAACCTTGGCTTTAGCTCAGTAAAGCCCATTCTGACCTCTAGAAGCGTAAGATATTATATTAGTATTGTTTTAAGACACTGGACTTTTAGTAATTTGTTACAACACCAAAAGGAAACTAACACAGTGTCCCCACCCGCTTGCTGCTGCTAGTGCAAATAAGAAGACTAATGTTCATGTGTGCAAACTTTCTTGGAGGATGCCCTTTGATGATTGAAGCTGCCTAGGCCTGTGGTCCTGGGATTTATGCTGCACCCCACCACACTGGTAGTACAACTCTATAGGCAATAACTGACTTGGATGGAGGTACATATATAATCCATTGGCCTGTCTCAAGTGTGAGCAGACACAGCAGAACAAATTACATTCCAGAGCTCCCCATGGCATCACCTAGACTTCATCTGAAAACACATTCTAACATAGTTCCTTTGCCTTCCTTACCCTGCTTCTCACTCCTCTACATGTTTTCTTGAGAGCATGCTCACAACAGATCTCTCGCATCCAATTACCCACTCCAAGCTCTGCTAATGGAGAACCACCTAAAACAAATACAAATTATCTTTTTTTTTCTTAAATAGATAAATATCTTTTCACAGTTAGTTTTTCTTATTCTTATAGCACTTAGAAAGCTAGGTAAGATAAGACATTATTGTGATTTCAACAGGTTCACTAAATTCAAACAAGACTAAATAAGTCTAATAAGACTTATTTTCTTTTTCTTCATTTCTAATATAATTAGTCAATTGGATTATCATTTATATATTTAACTATACATTAATTGTTTAATTATTGGTTAGAATAACTACACACTGCCCATTATATACCTTTCAAATGTGGAAACTTTTTACATCAACATTAAGAAAATTCATGGATCAAATCTGTCAAATCCTCCTAACTACTGTGACAGTATTTTTTTTTTAAACAATGTGACTCCTATTAAAACTACTTAGTAAATGTTTATCTGCTATTGGCCTCAAATTGTTTTATAGAAAAAGATTAACTTACATATCCAGACTTTATATTTGGATTAGTTTAGCATTAATGGAAAAGCACAAATTGGTGTCTTCAAAGCCCAGGGAACCCACTTTTAGAAATTAAATAATCCCCATTCTTGCAAAATTACTAGAAGTATAGATACTTTAATTCATACCACTTAACATTTTCAAAAAGTAAAACTATACACTTTATTGAAGGACAATGTATTTAGTAGAAAATAATATTTTGTTAACCAAATATTGAATATAAAAATTAAAGCATATTAGAAGTTGTCAATGTGTTGTCTGAAAAATAATGCCCATGTTGCTAGTTCTAGAAGCAAGAAGAAGGAGTAGTAGAATATACTTAATTACTGGATCATTGACACAAATAATTTTGTAGTAGAATATGATTAAATATTTGAAGTAAATTAGAAGATATTACATGTAAAATAAAAGAGTCCACACTTTAACTATACTGCATTAGTGAATAAAGCAGAGGTGACCACTTTTATAATACTTCAAATCTGGATTATTTATCTCACCACATCTAAATTCTGAAGTATTAAGCAAAATGTTTTCCATTGAAATTGTGAACTGTTAGACAAAATAAAATAAGTTATTGTAAGGGGAGGTATTTTGCATTCAATCACACAGAAGCAAGTTTCAGAGTTTGTGTATAATTGTAAAAGGAATAGTACATAGATAATATATTCAGAAACAAGATAGTGAGTGGAATAAAAAAGGAGGAAAGATTTCATTAGCTCAAAAATTTTAAATCCCAATAGAATAATGTGACTATATTAAGCCAATTTTATTTTAAACTCTCAACAAATAAGAATAAATAGGAATTATAGGAATTATGTAGAAAATAACTCATGAGTCATGTTCTTTATATTTATAGATGCAAGCAATAGTGAATGCTGATAGTTCAGGGTTTGGGGGTTTTGTTTTCATTCCTTCTTTTTTTTTTTTTTCCTTTTTGCCTGGAACTCTCCTTTCTGTCTCCCTGTTTTGAAATCCCAAAAAAGAAAACAACTGTCTCAAAGATAAAACACTTCCAAGATTATATATCATTTTCCATGAAAAAAAAAAAAATTCCATTAAAAACAGCACTTTAAGTGTATTCAAAAATATAGCAAACCAATGGGGAGAAATGTTGAAATTCCCTGACCAGTGGGTACACTTCAAAGGATACTGCCTAATAAATACTGAATTGATAAAATCTGGTAATAACACTGATAATAACCAACTTGTAACATTTTATCTATATATTTAGAATGCTAATTAGATAAAAGAAGCATGCTTGTGTAGTAAGACCTTTATAATAAAACTATGGCTTCTCTCTCAATCATTTTTAATAATGGTTTCCTTGTTTCTCATTTTTTTCTGTATACTTCAGCACTTTATCGTTTTCCTGCTGGGGACTCAATTATGCTAGCAGTTTTAGAAATTCTTTTGTATTTTTAAGGCAGACACTGTTTATATATAGAAATGACTATCTGAATATATTGTTAGGAGGCTGTCTTAGTGCCTTCTTATTTATTGTCTGCTTTGGAAAGTGCTTTAATACAGTATTTCTTAAGGATAACTGTTAATGTATGATTTTTATACTACTTAATTTCTGCTTACATGAAAAGACCATTTGTTTAAATTTTCTGACAAATAATGTTAATTTTTACATAGTATGTATTTTTTACCAGAATACCACAACAACAAAATGGAATGTATAATGCTGATTCAATATCCCCTAACTAGTGTTCAGCTGGTCTGGAGCCTTTAAATACAAAATGTTCTGTGGAAGGTGGACGTAACAGTACAGATAATGCAGATACTTAAAATAAGTTCAGTGTGTCTATCTGTGGAGAGTAGAGGCAGTGTTAAAATGAACATTCTAAGTTGGCATTTTGAAAGTCGGTTTTGAAGAGTAGCATTGGGAAATTTCCAACATTGTTAATTAGAAAACTTTTGAAAAATATATTTAAAAAACTGTCGATGTGGCCATCATTTCATGATGTATATAAGTCAAATCATTATGCTGTACACCATAAACTTATACAGTGCTGGATGTCAATTACATCTCAAAACTGGAAGAAAAATAAAATGTTCTATATTTAAAAACAAAAAGAAAGAATATCTCTCAATGTTCATTGTCAGGTAAGTACCTAATTACATATAAAAAGATCCTTTACTCATCACATCTTTATTGAGAATATGCCATGTTCTAGGTAGTGTTTTAGATGCCTAAGTAATAACAGCAGTGGTAGGAATCATACACTTTTTTCTAATGTAGTCTTCACTGTAACAGGAAAAACTAATAAGTACAAGAAATAAATAAAATGCATAGTATATTTGTCAATGATGATTGCTAAGAAGACAAAACAAACTATACAGTAATGATATGGGATGGAGGTGGGGTTGAGGGTTTAGATAGGGTGGCCACAGAGACCCTCACTGAGAGCTGACTTTTGAGCAAAGAGCAGACATATGAAAGTGAGTTGGCTAGCCACGGTGATGCTCTGAGAAGATCCTTCCTGTCAGAGAGACTAGCAAATGCAAGCATTTGAGGCAGAAGCCTACCTGGTGTGTCTGGGAACTACAGGGAACCTCAGTGGCTGAAGTAAAGCCAACGCCATCGGAGAAGATTGGCAAGACGGTCAAAGATGTAATGGGAAGCAGATCATCCAGGGCTGAGTTCTGTTAAGGATTTTTGCTTTAATTTGAGTGATTTGAGAAGCCAGGTCTCCACTTAGTTTTAGCAGACCAGGTCAATTTCAAATTATCCCATGCTGCTAGATCAGTCATTTCTCCTCATTTGTTCCATCTTCCAAAATCATGTTGATATCTTCTGTTCCGTGATGCCTCCTCTAGTGTTCTTCTCTCTTTTAGTATATTTTTATTCCTTTTCCTTCAATTTGTGGCTTGGAGGATTTGGGTATGAGATAGAAATAAAGACAAGTTTAATGGGAAGTCTATATTTTTAAACAATGGGCAAATCCAATACACATGTCTGTTGAGTGGATTTAGACAGGCAAATTCTGACCTCTGTACCAGGTTACATTCCTCTATTTGAGCTTTTTTTTTTTTCTTACACAAAGTTATTTTTAGGAATAAACTTGAATTCAATTAAAAATATAGACTATATCTACAATATGCACAGCCTGTTTCTCCAAGCTTGGAAAACTTGAACAATATTTTTGTTATAGACAAAAACATATACATGCTTAGTTTTTCCACTGACAACTTATTTTTACCTGGAAATATTCTGCATTCACTTTTTTCTCATCCTCTGACTGCTAAGACTCAAATTACTTCCATTTTTTTTTCAGCTTAACTACCTCAAAAATAATGATAGTTTCCTGGCTGAAATAATTGATTACTCACACAAAATATTTTGAAAATATTCAATTATTCAAAATGCATCATACTAATTAGAATTATCTAAATACTCATTTTTAAATGTCTTGATGTTTTTAAAAATTTGCAATAAAAAATTCTAAATTCACACCTGATAAAAATATATATTAAGAGGTCTCTTTTTTAACTTAATGAATGGCAAAATGCTGTCAGTATTGAAGAAAAAAATGCCTGTCATTTGCCAATCAACATCTAACTTTTCTTAATGGTATTTCAGCAACTTGTTCAAATCACGCAACAAGTATTTATGTTTTGAGGTATGCCATGTTTATTCTAGATCTTAGATTATAGCAGTAAATAAACAAATATGCTTGCTCTCATGAAGCACTTCTTTGGTGTTAAATATTATTAATTTATTTCATGTTTATTAAATAATAATAATATTTAGTACTTTAATTTGAAACAGTATAAATAGCAGATTTTGTTATCATTTGTTCACTTATGTCAAATAATTTTTGTGTGTAGATTATAAATCACTAAGATATAATTCACCAGTAATTTATTAAATTCAAGTGAATGAAAATTTAACAGATTATATTAGATTTAGATTTCACATTTAAAGAGGATCTGAAATAAGCACATTAATTATAAAAATACATTGATCACCTAACAAAAAGAAAAGCTTTTCTACTATTCCATTGCTAAAGATGTTTTTGATGAAGTAAAATGAAAGAAAAATTATTTTAGTGTGAAGAGCTTATCACTGATTTCCTTTGTTAGCCTTTTTGGTGCAGGTTTTTCCCAAACCTCCACAAAGCAATCACTGATACGGAAGGGATTCTTTTTGATGCCAAAAGTCAGCTATCAAACATATGGCTTTGCCATGTTAAATATGTAATTAACTTTTCTTCCCTAAAGCATCAAGGAAAACTGTAACAGTAGTTACTAATATTTTAAGCATTTATAAAATCCAGAACATTTTAAGGAAATGCAACTCACAAATTATGCATCTCTTTTAGTAGGTCTTTTCATGTTCCAGTTATTTGGATTATGAAGAAAAACACTTCACTGTAAGAGCTTCCAAGGTATTCAGATGGAAATTTATTGTAATGAAAAAGATAAGTCCATATGCTATGAATGGGCAGCAGCTGTTTCACTTTCATCCTATGGGATGAGGGAGGAACAGAAACTGAAACACCTTGATGAATATTAAGGTGCTAAGAAATATGGTACTGGCAAGATACTTCTACAGATTTTAAATTCTTTGTGGTAATATCATTAAACCGAATGGCAGAGTGATGAGATAGTGTATCCACACAGTACAATTACCTGAAAACTGAAAAACTTCAATTAGTGTAATAGTAGTGTATACGTGTGTATACCAATGCAGCTTAAATTTCTTTGAGTTATTTTACTGAATTAGCCATGTGTCCCAAAACATTACAGACACAGTCTTAGCAAGGGCATATGTTTAAATCTTAATACCAACCAATAAATTTTTTTAAAGCTAAAAGAGACTCTATGTAGGGTCTTTATCATATAATGTAATAGGTAAAATTGTTTACTTGATGAAACAGTGCTTCAGGAAGTATAGAAAATTACATATTATGTTTTTATGAAGTAGTTTTGTTCTATAGTCTCAATACAATTTGCATTGCCTAACAGTACCTATAAAGCTGCATTAGTGGTTAAGGGCACAAGATTTCAAGCCAGATGCCAGGAATCAAAAGCAGATTTTATCATCACCTTGTTAAATGAGCAGGACCCTATGGGGCCTTCCCAGGACAGACCCCGCCCCCTCATATCCTCTGCTTTAGCTCCTCTCTGAAGTACCTAGATAATATCCATAGTATTTGATGCACATTTCCTGAGTTGCTTCACAGATGCTAAATCCCCCATCAAATGGAAGATGTTAACTACTTGATGACCAGGAGCACATAGCCCCCAGACGTATTGGAGCCTCATGCTTGATAATGTTAACCCCTGTAATGCCACCCTGTTACCTCACCATCAACCAATTAGAAAAGAGTTCAAGAGATGATCACATACCCTGGAACTCCCCTTCCTCACCTTGCCTTTAAAAATACTTTCCTGAAACCCATCTGGGAGTTTGGGCTTTTGAGCACTAGCTGTCCTAGCCTCCTTGTCTGGTGCCTTACAATAAATGCTGCACTTTCCTTCACCACAACCCAGTGTCAGTAGATTGGCTTTACGGTGCACAGGCTAGCAGACCCAAGTTTGGTTAGGTAACACTTGTGTGAATTTGGGAATGTAACTTAAACATTCTATGCAAAAGCTTAATCATCAACTCTAGGTGTTCTTGGAGATTTATCATGTTAAGTGTCCAAATATTTGACTCAATTTCGACACTATCTACCCAGAAATAGAATCAGATTCCACAGCTAAAAGACTCAGCCCCACAAGACCATCCTCCACTTCAGATGCCAATAAAAAGCACAGGTTACTTGTGCTGCTCATCAGCTACAAACTGGAATTTCCAAAGACCCCCCTCCTTGGGTTTGATTAAATAAACAGCTCACTGAACTCAGAGAAACATATTACTTACTAGATTACTGGTGTACTATAAAAGGATATAACTCAGGAAACGCAAGATAAGAGATGGATAGGGCAAGGTACGCAGAAAGGGTGTGGTGGAGACTCCATGCCTTCTCCAGGCATACCAGTTCCCCAAATCTCCATGTGTTTGGAACTCTTACCTCTTGGGTTTTTGCATATTCTTCATTCTATAGTCATTATTAATTAAGTAATTGACAGTTGGTAATTGATTCAACCTCCAAGCCCTCTCCCCTTCCTGAAGGCCGGGGGTAGGACTGAAAGTTCCAACCCTCTAACCACACAGTTGGTTCTCCTGGTAATCAGCTCCCATCCTTAGGTGGGGTCCAAAAGTTACCCCCTTAACATAGCAAGAGACACCTTTGTCCCTCTCAACACCTGGGAAATTCAGGGGTTTGGGGAGCTGTGAATCAGGAACCATGGACAAAGACCAAATATGTATAAGAAGTATATTTTGGTCATCTGAATAACTAAATACATATTTTTTTTATAAATCACAATATCAAAGCTACAAATGCTTCCAAATAGAAGCTGAGTTAGCCTACAAAAAAATAGGCACTATAGGTTTATTAAACTAAAACGTATTCTGAAATAAACGGAAGAGATGGACGTGTTGGGAGGATATTGTACAAGAAAACCTAGCAGAAATTTAGCACAAAGATTTGTTCTAACATTTCTACAAAATAAGGTAAGAGGGAAATATATTATATTATAAAATGTTCATTGCCTAATAAAAGGGCATTCTAATTTTTCAAGGGAAAATACTTATTTCTTGTATTAGCATGTCAGAGAAATTCATTACATTAATTGTTCCATAGAAGACTTTGGACAATATAGTTTTAATACAATTCAATATCATCTTGATAAATAAAAATTCTTTTGGAAAATAAAGTTTTCTCTTGCAAATATAATAGGTATCCTACTAAGTCCATACTGAGAACTATGTACAAGTCATAGCTGATAAACTGGTGGCTAGACTGCTGGAACATTGATTCTCAAGATTTTATTTATTTTGCGTGCAGCCTTGCTCTGACAGATCCAAGAAAGAGACCTGTGTGAGTATATCTTGGAAAATTAGATAAAATAGACATGGTATTAGCTTGGCCCCAACATTATTTATGTGTTGTTTAGGTTTTCCATATTCTGACATACTTTGTATCAACTTGATCAAACTTCTGCTGAGCATAGTTTAAGTCATGCCTTTTTAGTGTACTTCTAACTTAGTTCCTTGCATTTCCTTTAAATATTGCTTTGTTAAAGTAGTTCCTATGCAATTTGATGTATAAATATTCATAATTGTTGTATCTTAATTGTGAATTGTTACTTTAGCATTAAAAAGTTCCCTTCTTTTTCAAGTTTAATACTTTTTGATATCAATTTTTCTTAATTCCAGGATTGCTACTGTTGCTTTCTTATTTTGTCCATTTGCCTGATGCATCTTTGTACATGTCTTTGTTTTTAACCTTTTAAAGTTATTCTGCTTTAGATCTCTCATATACAACATGTGGTTGTGTTTCTGGGTGAATTCTCATCACTTAAAGTATGTTGATGACAGTTTTCTTATTTTTTGAGATAAGATTTTTATAAATGTATTTTATATTCTTCTGTTTATATTGTGGAATAAGAGAGGTTTGCAAAGTTCCTAGTTAACAGTATTTTCTTCTGTCAGTGCAGCAAATTTCTGTTTCTTTAGTGGACTTGTCTGTTTTGGTAGTGGCGGGGAGAAGCTGTGTGTCTTCCAGTGTTTTTATTCTTTTTTGTTTTTTAGCATTACCATAAGTTTTCCTATTTTGCTTATTTTATCACCAAAGGAAATTCCCTTGCTTTTGGAGTTCGATCTCCAGAAAGGATATCTTTTCAATACTTGCCACTTCAAATCCTAGACACTTCTAACTAAATGAAAGAAATTTTTTCATAATGTCCTACATATGTATATCAAATCACTGTAATGTACCCTTTAATTATCTTACAATTTTATATGCCTCAATAAACCTTAAATTAAATCAATCAATCAACTAATCAATTAATCATAGGTACTTTTAAGCCAATGCTCTACCAGATAACTTGTTTGTTATTTCATACATTTGGAGGGACTTATCTTGCTGAAGGTAGTTTTTAAATTATTGAAGGTAGTTTTTAGCTATTAAAATTAAATTCATTGGTTCCTTTTTACTTTTTAAGTGTGGGCAGTGACTATGTTAAATTAGAATGTGTCTGGGATTATATTTCTATTGAACAACAATGACGTAGACATTTGATACTATTTAGGGTAGTGCTCTTTTTTTTTTTCATTAGAAACTACATGACTTCTATTTTTTTAAGAGTGATGCTAGTAGCCAGTAATGATCATTGCCTACATCCATTTTTTCATTAGGTGTTACAAAAGGGAGAAATTCTAATTCTAAAATTCCTTCTTATTGTTTTAGCTGTAACCATTATATAAAGCATTATTTGTAAATTTGGCATTTATGGTACTTCCTCATGTCTACTTTTATGTTTCAGATAGACAGTTTTGAACATTTTTAGAATATTGAGAGATTGGGATGGGTTGACAAGTCATTTTAGAAAAAAATAAATTCAAACTAAAATGTTAGGAAGATCTTCAAGGAAAAGATTGTACTTACAATCATTCAGTGGGAGCATGGATGTATCAGAGATAGGAGGACAAAAGTGGAAAGAACAATTCAGAGAGAGGAAATGTGTATACTCAAAAGAACATGAGTAATTCTATGCTGGAATAGAGTATTTGGGTAGGAAAATATTGGAGCATAAAGTTAGAAAGTGCTTTAAGAAACTTGAGTGATGCTCTATCAATGATACAGTGTCCATCATTGTTCCAATTCACAGGGGAATTCCTCAAGGATTAGTCTAATCCCACCATGGTCTGCAATCAGTGTAACTCTCCATGCATTCATATACACACAAGTTATCCAAAAACCCTAACTCCTGTTTCAGCAGTACTTACAATTATCCAAGATTCTGGACCAACTGGTTTTTGAAAAATGATGAGTTGGTGCAGAAAAGTGGAGACAGAACTCAGAAATAAGTCATTCTCTTAGTTCCTCCCATTCATCTCCTCAACCCTTCTGAAACTGATGTCCTTGCCCTTATCCTCCCTCTCCCTGTTGTTCCTAATGGCCATTTTGGTTTCTCTTACCCTGCTTCCCAGAGAATATCTTATTTCAACTCCCAAGATGGGAAAGTGATCTCACTAGAAAGTTTATTATCCTGGCACTAAAATCGGTATGTTCTTTGAGTCCTTATTTTCTTGAAAAAAAGAAAATATCTCTCACCATAAAAGTGAGAGAATAAGAAAAGAGACAGAGAAACACAATGAATCAAGATATAATCTGATGCAGTGCAGTGTGATAAAGAGATTGTCTTTGTTCTCTAGGTAAGTAACGGCTCTTTTCTATAGGTTGTATAATGCCCGTACCCCTGAAAGATGCCCCCAAAGATCCTTAGAACCTGTGAGTATGTTGCCTTACATGGCAAAAAAATAAAAAATAAAAGGACTTTGCAGATGTGATTAAAACTAAGGTTATTGAGATTGGAAAATTATGTACGATTATTGGCGGTGGGCTCAATGTGATCACAGGGGTCATTATAAGAGAAGACATGAGGGTCAGAATTAGAGAAAAGCTGACATGACAACAGAAGCAGAGAGAAAGAGAGTTCAGAAGATGGTCTGCTAGTTACACTGAAGATGGAGAGTGGGGCTACAAACCAAGAAATGCAGGCAGCCTGTAGAAGATAGGAAAGGCAAGGGAAGGTATTCTCTCCTAAAGCCTCTAGAAGAAATGCAATCCTGCTGGCCCATTTTAGACTTCTGACCTGCAGACCTATAAAAGAACTGAACAGGGAGGACAGTTATAATTATGTAGTGATTAAGACCCTGTTATTAAGCTATCAATGTGGAACTGAGAAATCCTAGACCAAAGTGATCGTAGCAAGATCACTACTACATAGCAAGAAAAAGTTAGATATGAGAAGAAATTTTTGGAAGGAATACAAATTATTTATTAAGGCTAAGGAAAAAGAAACAGTTTAAAAAACATACCTTCAGTTTGGGTTTTGAGTATTACCTTATTAAAAAATAGATGTTGTAAATAACAATTGTAAAGTGGAGTTAAAAGTGATGAAGTAAGCTTTCTGTACAGATTCACAAATGAGTGATAACACACTCATTTATATATGACATGTCATATTACAACCAAAAATAGTGGTCAATATTTTTCCAACTAGTCATAAAATATTGAAGTTGAAGAAGGTGTTTGAGTATTATGAAAATTCACCAACAATTTCTCTGTATTTTCCAAGGCATTCTATGCTCTTTATAAATGCCAAAGGCAAAAATCCTCTTATCCTATTGGTCTTCTACAGCAAGAGGAGCAAAATGAATAATCCCAAAATACTCATAAAACTTAGAAGATTATGAGATAAATATTTACTTTATACTCATCTAGTCCAAGGAGGCATAAATATTTACTTTATACTCATCTAGTCCAAGGAGGCAAGGATTTAAATTCCTTAATGTTCAGATGAGTTCACAGTACCACACTAGGTACTACTCAAAAGTGTATAAATCTTATTTTATATGCATAATCAATAAAAGGATCCATTATAAAAATAAATCCAGAATTAACTTCAAAATATTTTTTAAAAAGGAAATATATTAATTCCTTATATAGCTAATATCTTATTGTAATAACACAATTTATTTACAAATGCATGATATATAAGATAATTTATTTTTACAGTATTACTTACAAATGAAATTTGAGTATGCCCAAATTTATCCAAGTATCTGAATGTATATTATTCATATTAAATTTCAAAATCAAATATGTCATTTCATGTTAGTCAAAACACTAACATTTATTAGAATCTCAGAGATTACATCATAATTCCTTTTTCAATCAGTTATCACATAATAACTGTATAAACTATTTTCTATCATAAACCTTAACATCAATGGATATAATAGAGTTTTCTTTTCAAATCTTTTTAAAGAAGAATTAAAATAATTAGATGATAGGCCTAATGTAAGCAGAGGTCTTTGCAAAGTTAAATATGAAATAAAGATGTTTGCTACTTTTAGAAGGGATATGTAATATAAGCATTATCAAAATGTTCATTAACTTTCTGTACTGTTTCCTTTTATGAAACTGCTTAGGAACTCTCAATGCAGCCAATTCTAACTTTCCATTAAAATTAAAAAGAGGGAGAAAATAAGGCACCAATATAGTACTGAAAACATCTATTGAAATATTATCCAAATTTAATGTGAGATTTCAGAATAATTTTGATTAAGTACTTATTTCTTATACCCAGGCTTCCCCTCATGATAAGTAACAAATTTTAATTTTTTCCTGTTGTCCTATGTGTCCTTCCTCATCCCTCTCCTCAAATGATGGTCCTCAATACAGAGAAGAAACAAATCAATTAGGTCTTTAAATAAATTTTAGAAACAACCAGACAACTAGATTTGAAAAGCTGAGTTTTCAGGTACATTACTTCATAGCTTGTTCCTTAGTCTGAGTGAGTTTCTAGTACCAAAACTCAATGCATAAAAGAAGCTGGATAAAAAGTCTCCCTAAAATCTTAATTGATTAGGGAAATATGATAGAAACACTACTACCTCCACCTAGGGAAATTACTGTTTTAGGACTAGGATTTGGGAAGCCGGAAAGAAAGCAGTAGGAATGTGTGTACATAGATTAGATCAAGGGGATTGGACTTGGAGAGATAATTTACACAAGAACAGAAGAGGCACTGAGCAAGATATGAATCTTGGAAGAAGAGTCAGCTTTTCCAACATAGTGAAAAAACATCTTGAGGGAGATCACTCTGGTAAGAAAAGACACAAGACACTTGATGATAGTATTGGGTTCCTGCCACCTCACTACCTTAGATTAAGTCCCTAAATGGACTACTCTCTGTCATGAGCTTACAAAAAATATATATTTTTAATATTAGCAATTGATCACAACTTTATACATAACAAAAATATACTGTGACCCAATAAAGTTTATACAAACTATGCAAAAATCACATAATATAATGTACCAGTTTATTAATGTTAAGTCCTCCAAAGACGTCTTGAATGAGCAAGGTCACTTTCTTTAAATGGCAGAGCCATACTTGAAAAAATAGTCTGTGTAAGTAATTGTTTGATGGAGAAAACGGCAATTCGGTTACATATACCATACTTTTACCGGAAGCTAACCCATTATATTACTTCAGCTGGATCTGAGCCAAAGAACCAAAAGAACATAAGCCCTTGATTCACTAGCAGCTGAGCCCTTAACTTTCCTCCCTGACACAAATGGCTCAAGCATCACTCTTCTGAAAGGTTCCAGAAACCTGGTGCAAACAGACAGCAGTACACTTTTCCTATCTTTCTCTTTTTAGATGCTCCTCAGGTCTGTGACATTCTTAAAGACTCTTTATTTCTCAATATTGATATAAAATGTTCATAGTATCTTTGTGTACTCTTTATTAGTAAACTTTATTTAAGTTTAATAAGCACATGTATTCATAAAAGTGGTCTGTTTGCCTTGGGGATATTCCATAAATTTGGAACCTATAAAATTAATCATATAGAAAGATGAAGAAAACTAAGTTTCAGCATATTAGAGATGTTAAATATTATCTATTTAACAATCATAGCCTTTTAAACCATCAAAAGTATTTCTCTACATAAAATGGATAAAATCACTGTTTAATAAAGCTATATGATAAGGAAACCATACTTGTTTATATACATACATATTCTTATCCATTGTGAAACCATATGGAATATATGCTTTCAATTTAGACTCCCTCAGATTAAAGACAGGAAAACAGGCACAGAATATCATGGCATGATCTATATTGCCCTGGTTGGTAATTGATCAAATGAGAGTGTTTTCTTTCTTAAAAAGCCAGTAGTGAACATATACCTTTTCTCTAAGATAAGGAAAAGAGGGTGGTGTTCTATTTATACTCAGCAACTTCTCTAATAAAATTGAAAGTAGCTAATGTTTATTCAAATGATAATAAATGAAAGTGCCATGTGTTTTAACCACGATAGAATACAAAATGAGTAAAAAATGGTTTCGATATTACTATTATATCTGATGCCTAAGAAAATAACATATTACTATGTTAAAAGTATACAACCTCGTCCATCTTAGGCTTTCACAAAAGCTGTGGATACAGATCTGTCACTCTTTTTGACACAGCACTGACAACAGCCCTATCCCATAGAATGATGAAAACCTAATGCAATCAGAATTTCTAATCTCCCTGCAATCACACATTCTTTCCTTGAAGCTCTGCCAGGAAGTGTTTCCTCTGAGAACAATGCTCAAACTTTTCATTACAGAACTCAAAACCACTTAAACTCATAGCATTTTGGATCCTCACATTTACACTAAACTTGAAAGACTGAAGTTGAATTCATGTGGGGGGTCTGAATCTCAAGAAGAAATAATAAACTTTTTTTTTTCTGTCTTGAAAATTAAATGCTCCATAGATGAGATCATTGGTTTTGTTTCAAGTTTGATTTAATTTTATCATTTCTTTTGGGACCCTGTGCTTTTGTGGGATGTCGTGAATAACTGAATAAAAGGCAAGAATACAGGGCTCACCTGCTTTAAATGGGTCTGAGTATATGTGACTGTGTGTGCAAATGTGTATGCACGTGTGTGCTTGTGAGCATGTGTGTGTTTATATGCTGTCATTCTGTAGGAATTGATTTGCTCACTACATTATTAGGTGATGACATGTAAGATTTATTGTTTTGGGTTTTTTTTGAGATCACTTGAGTGCATTCAAGGACGATGCTGGACTATGCTTAAATTCTTCTAAAACAAACAGAACCAAACTTGTGTTAAATATGTTTTCCCTTAAATCTAATTGAAAGTGACTTTTAAGTTACCATTAAAAAAGAGCATCTTTTATTATTATCCAACACTGCAAATGAGGAATTAACAAACTCTTTCCATTTCCTCTAGGAATCACCCAGTTAGTTTTTTGCCTTAGATCCCAGAGAAAGATTTTAAAGCAAGGGTCAGCACATTTTTTTTATAAAAAGCCAGCTAGGAAATGTTTTTATGCTTTCTGGGTCAGAGCTCTCTGTTCCACCTACTCAACTTTGCCATTGTAGCATAAAAGCAGGATGGTTGTGTTCCATTAAAACCTTATTTACAAATGAAGAGGTGAACTGGATTTGGCTTGTGGGCTCTAGTTTGTCAATTCCCATTTTAAAGTAGGAACATATGCAAATTATGGCAAGGTTTAAGGTGTCAAATCTAAATATTCTGCATTAATAATAGACTAAAGTAAGCACGCATAATAAACTTATTCTTATTAATAACTATGTATATTCACATTGAAGCCTATTAATCTGAAAAGGACGTTATAAAACATTAATGTTTTTGACATTCATTGGAAATCACTCTATATAACAATATTTCATTTTTCAGAAAATAAAAACAAAGAACAGAAGAAATTATAAAGTTGATATAAAATTTTATTTCTCACACTTTTTTATGAGGTTCTCACACTTTTTAGATTTGGTAGTTTTTCTCCTTAAATCTTACAAGTTTTCTAAGTACTAAAATAACATTCTTCAGTGAGTTAGATTTTTTTTTTTACATATACAGTATGTGTCTCCTTAAAAATGAAAGTGATCTATAGATATATGTTAATAGGAGGTCTAACTCAATATAATATAAAATTACCTCAGAATATAACTTTTTAAAACTGGCTGAGTTTTTTGGCCATATATGCGAAGGGTGGGAAATTTAAAAGGATAAGTTGGACATAGCTGTGAACATAAAAAATGGGATACTATCTATATATACTCACTATCCACTTCGCCCTTCCTATTTAGTGACGTACAAAACATCCACCAATTTTGTAAATACCTAATCTTTTATTAAATCACTTCCTGCCATTACTATCAAGAATGGTTTCTGTCTCCAGTATTGAACTCTGACCTTTGCTGACCTTTGTTATGCCATCACAGCACATTTTCAAAACTATAACCTGGATAAATTAAAAGGAGACTTTATGTCAACATCCACTGTAACAAAAGTCGAACTGACTAGGGAAAGTGTAAATATTGGTTTGGCTGGAAACTGAATGCAAGTTTCAGCAAAGCCTTACAAGGAGAGATAAAGGTGGAACAATTTTAAGTGTTTTGAAGAACAGCCTTTGCAGGAGATAAGGCTTCAAGCTTTTCTCAAACATCTGCCAATAAGGCATTTTGGGCAGACAAAGCAGGAAAGATCAGATTTAAGGTGCTTCTATTGAAACCATGCTTATTCTATCAGAGGATTTGAAGGTAACCACAATTAGATTGGGGGAGAAAGTACTAACCTGGGTATTGGGGTTAGTAAACAAATGACAGATTTCTGATTTAAGAATTCTATCTAACAGAGACCTTTGTTTGTGGTCACTTTCATGTGGAAATAACCAGATGCTAGTAGATCTCAGAGCTAAAATATTTCCAAGGGAACCTGAATCTGGCCTGTAATGCCAATGACTTAATCCTCATGGCAAATCACCAAGAATCTCAAGACTACAGCAAAAGAAGTGGACTCCAAATCTGTGCAGAAAATCTTTTAACACGTTCACCTAGAAACAAGTTTTTTAGATTATTTTGAAATAATTTTTTTTACAAAATCTTGCTAGTACTAGCTGGAATTTGTTCAAGAAAATTCAGCAAACAGTGCTGACTACACATTAAGCACTTTATTAGACACTAGTGTATATAAAGGAGTGTGTATGTGTATGTGTGTGTGTGTGTGTGTGTGTGTGTGAATGTGTATGTGTATGCATGTATGTATGTTCCTAAAAACCTACAATTTGATATACTGAAGAAAAATTTTAAAGTATCATTCTGGATTCTTCTTTCATCAAAAAAAAAAAAAAAGGCCCCTCCACGACTTGTAAGAGCTATACAAAATCTTGGAGAATAAAGAGGCTTTTTCACAGCTTTTATCCTTTATATCTTTATATCAATATTTGCTGATATTATTTAATTTCACTTTTCTTTCAACTATATTATTAAAGATATCTCTTCTCTGGTCAACATATTTCAATCTTCCCATTTTTTAATATTTTATAAATTTTAAAATCACTTTTCTGAGTTATAATTTAAATACAATGACATGTGCCCATTTAGAATATGGAGTGGATGAATTTTGATAAAAGTATACACCCTTGAAATTACCACAACAAGCATGATATAGACCATTTTCACCATCCCAAAAAGTTCCTCAGTGACCTTTTGCCATCAATTCCCTCTCCCAACTATCAACTCAGGCAGTTATCAGTTTGCTTTCTATCCCCATGGTTTAGTTTGTTCTATAATACCATAAAAATAATTTATAAAAAACATAGTTTTTCATGTCCAGGTTTTTTCACTCAGCATAATGTTTTAGAGATTTATTCCTGTTATTGTGTGCATAGATAGCATGTTTATTGCAGGGTAGTATTGCACTGCATGAGTATGACACAATTTGTTTTTCACTCACATCTTGATAGCAAAGTAGGTTGTTTCCATTTTCAGGCTATTGTGAATAAAGTTGCTATAACTACTTGAACTCAAATTTTTTGTGGACTTAGGAACACAAGACAACACTTCAGCACTGCACTTGCAAGCCGTTTTAAAAAGTGAAATCACCAACAAAGAGCACAAAAATGTGCCACTAAATCGATTGTGAAAAGGATACTTATTTACAGTTATGAGAGCTGAAACAAGAAGGCAAAACATCTTGTCCAACCTCAGCTGGGAAAGTGCTGGCCGTCCTGCTGGGATTAGTTCCATTATAAGAAGAGATATCAGAGAGCTCGTTTCCTCTCACTTTCTCTTCACCACATGCACAGGGGGAAAGGTCATGTGAGTACACACAGCAAGAAAGCAACTGTCCACAACCCAAAGAGAGTGTGCTCACCAGACACTGACCTTGCTGGCACCAAGTTCCTATTGTTTAAACTGCCCAGTTTAAAGTATTTTGTTATGGCACCCTGAGATGACCAATAAATACAGGTTGAGCACTCAATTGTTTTGCTGCTCTGCACATGTCCACTAATGCCCTTGAAAGAGCTGCAAGTGTTGATTTTGAAGTTACAAATAAATTTTAGTGAGTAGGTAAATTTGCAAATAGGGAATCTACAAATAATGAGGATCCTGTGTGTGTGTGTGTGTGTGTGTGTGTGTGTGTGTGTGTGTGTGTATGTCTCTCTGTATTGGACAGATACCTAGAAGTGGGACTCAATTGCTCAAATGCTAGGTCATATGGTAAATATATGCTTAATTTTTAATAAACTGCCAGATTGTTTTTCAATTTATACTTCACTCAGCAGAGTATGAGATTTCTATCTGCTCTCAATGCTCCCATACATTTGATATTGCCAGTCTTTTTCAGTTTTGCTATTAAAGGGTGTGTGTATGGTTATCTCATTAAAACTTTTTCTTTTACAAATTTATTGGCATATAATGTATGGAAAAACCTGCATGTGTGCAAAGTATACTATACTTTTGAGAAATCAACTTTATTGAGGCACTTTATATAATCAAATGAACCCATTTTCAGTGTACAGTTGAATTAGTTTTGATAAATGTATGATCCCATGAAACCACTACTGTTGAGATATCAGACATTTCCATCACCCCCAGAAGTTTTCTCATTCTCCTTTGTTCATTTAGTTCCCACCCCGTTCCACAAGGTCAAGGTCAAGGTCTACCATGCTTCTTTTGGAAATGTTATGGTATCTTCTGGAAGTTTTCATTTGTTTTCGTTTTTAATTTTAGCTTTTATGTTTAGATCTATGTGCCATTCATTCTAAGGTAAGTTTTGTGTTGTTGTGAGGTTAGGGTCACAATTTATTTTCTTCCATATGAATATATTTTGTTCATGCAACATCTACTGAAAAGATTATCCTTTTTCCTTAGAACTTTATCAACACTCAGTTGTGTGGGTTTATTTCTTGATTCCAATTCTTTGTCCTTGATTTATTTGTCTATCACTACACAGTATCATGTGTTCTTGAATATTTAAGTGTATAGTAAGTCTGAAATCAAGTAATGTGACACATTCGTGTTGGATGTGGTGTAAAATTCTACGATTTCATTAAATAATTTATTGATTCAACTAAAAATTATGGAATGCTTACTTTGTTTCAACTACTTTGCTCTGCACTGAGAATGAAAAACATTTCTCAAAATCTCATAGTCTAAATGTACTCTGAACAAAAAATGTTGAAATGGAAATGTATTCCAAAAAGGACAAAAACAGGAAATTTAGGACTTAAATTTATCTGTGCAGAGCAGAAATGCCTACAAGACTAATTACACCCCTAGTGGAATTGTCCATTCTCTTCCTATCACACAATAATTCAAAGGCACAATAAGGTAATCATGCTTTTTAGTTTCACTGAATAATAATAAATTCGGGTACAAGGGGATCACAGAGCAAACATATTTATCTTAATATGTTAAATAAATGGTTACAGGTATAATTTAATTCAATGGTGGGTCAATTAAGAATAATAAATACATTTTAAAAAAACTCAGGTGGTAAAAATTAATAGAAGTTAATGCTTTATTGGCTATGTATGCTGCAATAATGAAGGAAGGCAGCTGTCAGAGTGTAACTGAGGTGACTAGATGAACTAGGCTGTCATAAACTTAGATTACATATATGAGAAGGAGGTAGTTGATAATTTAGAATATCATACAGTTGAGGTTCTTAAGGTATTTATGGGAAGGCCATTAGGTCACTATAATTGTTTGGGAAAGACAGGCAGCCTTTTAAATGCCAGTGATGCATCCCTAATCACATATTCCAGAAATTATCTCATTAAACACATTAACTGGATCATGAATGCATTATGTCCATACTAAAAATCAGTGTCTTTGAAAGACTTATGTGAACTTAGTACTTCACAATTCTATCAATTATGTATTATTTCATTTGAATATATATTGTACAGTTCAGTTACTCATGAACATTCTCTGAGATGTAGACTTCCTCAAAATTGATCCAATTATAAAAGTCATATAAAGGTGGAAAATATTTTCATAATTGTTCACTATATCATCTACCTCAAGGTCAACATTTTCATTAGTTATGGTTATTATTTCAGGGATTCAGTTACACAGTTGATTGAACACATGCATGAATAGAGAATAACTTTAAAATATTTTGGTATGTTGAAGGTACCCATGTGTCCTATATTTATGAATGAATGGAATAGTTTTTTAGTAAAACAAGTATATAATTCAGGATTGTTGATTTTCATTAAAAAAATTATTTTTCTACACACCTGTTACAGAGAATATAAACATTATTTCAATGACCAAGATTGAATATCTTTGGTTTTGATACCATCTGATAACATCAAGTATGATTTATCTGCCATGCTTCTATTCTAGATACATAGGAAGGATATAAAAAATGGTAATTATAATTAAAGTTATCTCTCCATTTGTGTTAAACTTTGTAATTGAATCAATCCATATCATCTGTATGCTGCATATCTATTTCACTCTTTCCACCCTTTCCAGCCTCCACATTCTAATCCACCTTTGGATTGGTCTTATTAACAATAAAATAGTAAATATTTATGGAAAAATGATTATGTACCAAGTGTTAATGCAAAGGTGGTCTGCTCAACCTTTGCATTAATTAACTCTGACTCTCCAAAATGGGCTGTTTCATCTCTAGAGGTATGGAAATATTTCTAAAAAAGCTGTATAATTTTAAAGGATTCAATTCCAGGTACACAACTTTAAATGCAATAGTCCCTAAAACGACTATTTCTTTAAACATCTATGTTTATGCTCATTCCACTATCTTCTTTCCTCTTTCACAATAGTCTTCTCCCATATTAGGAAAAAAAGGCAGAATTTGTCAGTAACCATTAATCCTATAACAGACCACAAACACAATATTTCAAAATATTGGTGTTTATATTAAGAAATGAAAATATGAATAACAAATGACTAATTTTTTTTTCAAATCAGATCATGTGCATTTATTATCATCAAAAAGTTTTGAAGGAGGACCTAAAAAATTGTCAGCTAATAGGTTGTTAAAAATAATAATTGAGTACTGCAAAGATCATTTATCCTACCACACACAGAAAAGAATACTCAACAAAAATCATGGCTTTTCTTTAACCCATTAGAGAGTTAAGGTCACAGGAAGTAATCTATCCTGAAATTCGAATGAAAACATATCCTGTCTTTGGATATTGGAGGAAAAGTTGCCAGGCACCAAAAATGCTGGTAAAAATAATACAGTTAAAATTGTTAACAAATTGCTATAGGCTAAATGCAGGCTAGCATTAGAGTATAGAAATCCTAGGAAATGCAGACCAAAAAAGAAATTCACACCCACTCACGGGCTCTTTTCCACAAACTTACCACTTGCTCACAAGAAACACTGGTGGCAGGAGGGGTCCCTAGGTGCAGACCTGGGAGAGGAGAGCATCAGCAACTAGGGGAAAAGAACAAACCCCACCCCTTATCCTTCACCCTTTTCTCCCCTACAGAGCCTTAAGCCACTATGCGGTAAACTGTCATCCTAAAGGCAGAGGAGGGTGATCCATTGTGATTGGGGTGGGGGAAATAAAATCAAACACTTCTACTGCTTGGAAAGGGGCAGGAAACCCTCTTTGAACAAGATACTTGGAGGTATCCAAGATATCAAACCATTATATACGTGCAGGATAAATTAGAAAGTCTCATTGTCAAGACTCAGAGACACAGACTCTGAATACAATTTAGGCTGAATGAAACAACCGAAAACTCTGCTCTCCTCACCCTACACACCAAAATGCCTAGCAAGGACCAGGAAACATTCAACAGCAGTCTACCACTACTGTCAATACAAGAGAATGAAGATAGACTCTTTCTAAAGAGCAGGCACACAGGGAAAGCCTAAAGCAACGGGTAAATGGGAACATTAAGTAAAACTCTCAAGCAATCAGCTCCATAAAAGTCTAAGGCAAAGCCAGAGGATTTGAAGCTGGTGGTACACTGAGAATAATTCTAAAAACAACCAAATCCATACCCAGAAAATCTTCTCTTGTGGTAGTCTCCATCTAAAATGTAACTTAATGGTCGAGTATATATTCCCAAGAAACCAAATGATCCATTATGAGGAACTGGAAGCTAGAGAAGCTGTGTGGTTCTTAAAGAAAAATGCATCAAATCTAATAGATGACTTGGCTATATGCATTAGCAAGTACACAAATGATTATGGGCAGGTAGTGGACTCAAACAAAGTGACTAAGGAGTTAAACGTGATATCAGAATAGAAGCTTATAAATAAAAAGATTTAAAATTTCCTTAAACCCTATTTTTTAAAGAAGGAAAGGAAACAAGAAAATAAACAACAAGAACGCAGATTAAAGCACAATTTGTGATTTTGTCCCAAGGATTTTGAGCAGAGTCTGTCTTTTTTTTTTTTTTTTGGGGGTACGCGGGCCTCCCTCCGCTGCGGCCTCTCCCGCTGCGGGGCACAGGCTCCGGACGCGCAGGCCCAGCGGCCATGGCTCACGGGCACAGCCGCTCCGCGGCATGCGGGATCCTCCCAGACCGGGGCGCGAACCCGGTTCCCCTGAATCGGCAGGCGGACACGCAACCACTGCGCCACCAGGGAAGCCCGAGTCTGTTTCTTTTTAAAGACCATCTGCTTTCAAAGGATAGGAGTAAAAACCCTCAAGCTGGGTTCTCTCCGGACGCGCAGGCCCAGCGGCCATGGCTCACGGGCACAGCCGCTCCGCGGCATGCGGGATCCTCCCAGACCGGGGCGCGAACCCGGTTCCCCTGAATCGGCAGGCGGACACGCAACCACTGCGCCACCAGGGAAGCCCGAGTCTGTTTCTTTTTAAAGACCATCTGCTTTCAAAGGATAGGAGTAAAAACCCTCAAGCTGGGTTCTACAAGTAGGGACAATTTTCTAGTACTATTAGTATTTAATAGATAGAGATAAATTCAAGAACAAATCCCCGTAGGTCTCATCACTGTCCTATTGTTATCAATACCTGTTAGGGTTATTTCTTTGGGGATATTAATACTTTCATTCCCTGATGTTTCTTTCAAAACAGAGATCTGGGTTTTAGGTCACTCAAGACTGCTTAGAAGAAGGTTGAGGAAAGACTCTTGGTATATGTTGAAAAGAAGACAGGGTATATTGCATTAGTCCTCTGCAATCATTAGCCCTGTCTACTTGCGATAGTGTGGAGTCTAGATTCAGAGGTGATATTTCTAGATGCATAGGTAGTCTGTCACTAATTTGTAGAGGAAGAGTTGAGAACCCAAAAAGGATTGGATCTCAGTTTCATTAAATCACTCACCATAACATACTTAAACTAGAAATTAATAATTGAAAGATATTTAAAAACCCCAATATTTGTAAATTAAACAATACCTGCTTCTAAGTAACTCATTGGTCAAACAGAGTAAAAGGAATATTATATTTGAATTAAATAAAAATTAAAGCACAGTATTTTAAAATTTGTTGTGTGAAGTTAAATGATTGCACTAAATAGTTCCTTAGAAGAGAAAGCTCATATCAATGATCTATGCCTCATTTACAAATCTAGCAGAAAGGAAGAGCAAATTAAATCCAAAACAAGCATAAAGAAATATTAAAGAACAGTCAATCAGTACAATGTAAAACAAACACTAAAAAACTAAAGAAAACAATCAATGAAACCAAAAACTGGTTCTTTGAAAACATCACCAGTATTGATAAAATTCTCATTACGATGAGAATTATTCCAGCATTAAGTGATAGTCATGGATGCATGAATTAATCATGAAGCACAAAATTTTACTTTATCCATTTCATTAATAGATGTATTTCAAAAGAAAATTTATTCATGTGTAATGTTTGTCTATTTAAAAAGCAATATATTAACATTTTGTGAATTAATATATTAACATCAATGATACACAAGAAATTAGTTTGAGAAGTTTGAGAAATTATTTTGAGAATTATTTGAGAAGTTTTCTCTAAAAATAAGCTGATACATGATTAATAATATAGTAAAATTTAAACATTATGCAATGTTAATATATATCAATGGATATTATATATACATAATATATATCAGTATATAATATAGGAGATATATGTGTTGATCATATTATTTATTACCTTACCATATTATTTCAAATTTATGTGATATATTAATATATAATGTATATATATATTTATATATAAATACTAATAATATTATTTGTCACTATATCATTAGAAAGGTATGCTATTGTGATAAATGAGAATATTAATAATAAAATATGGCATTATGATAAAATTTTATTGAAAGAATAGAATGCGAGAACAAATTCAATTTTCCCTGTTTTGTAGTTAAAACAAAAGAAAGCAAAAAAATCAAAATAAAAGCAGAGGATTAGAGAATTAATTAATTTGATCACTGTCACTTAGTACAGGGCAATGCCAGGACTAATTCAAATCTAGGTAACATTAACATCCATGTTCTCATGTTCTTCTTTGACATACTGGCAGAGTGTTCAGAAATAATGTATATAGGAAATAGACATAAATGCAGGTGCTTTGGGGTTTTGTTTATAAAATCATTTATCAGTTATATACTTTGCATTATCTTTTCAATGCATCTTATATAAAAAGTCCACCATTATTATTTTCAGAGTTGACATGGATAAAAGATTTGTCTATCTTAATGTGTTGCCTCAAGTGGCTTGGGGTTTTTGCTGTGGTAGTTGTCGTTTTTATTTGTTTGTTTGTTTTTGCATACAACTGAAATTATATAACCTACCATTTTCATTTTTTCCTTTCCTGGTAGGAAGTTTGAAATAAACATAAGGATAAGCTGCTAAAGACTACTTCAACCTGAGTTGTAGATGTTCCTCACTGTATAGATGCTTAATACACACATGGGTGTTTTTGTATGTTTGAAAGATTTATAAGAAACATATATAGTATTATATTTATATTTCTCACTTAATGGATTTTAGTTAATTAATCACAATAATCCTATAAGCATTCTTTTCTATTTTAAATAATAAGCAAATCATTTTTCAATGTTATCCTTTATTAAACTAACTTTTAATTTATCCATATTACTAAGTCAATCATATGCTGAAGCTTAAATGTAGACAACCTCAAATTATCTTGAGAGTAAGTGGAAAACAAATGAACAAACAGAAAAGATCTTGCAACCTTTAAACTATAATTAAAATTTGAAGCCTTGAAAGTGAGTAGAAGGAAATAAACTGCTTTGTTTTTAAACATTATTTTGCTTTGCTTTAAATATGATGTACAGATCACAATATGCTACTATAACAGGCTGAAATGAAATCTACTTGTTTATGCCAAATTTGAATTTCAGAAACAGACTACTTACTGAACGTCGAATGTCAGAAGTTGATAAAAAACAAATGTGGAAAGCTCTCTCTAAATGTCACACCCTATTCTTTTCAAATCAGAATTAATTTAGCTCATTATTTAACAGATGATATTTTGCACAGCAACAATTTGTATAGGATATCAAAGTCACTATTTTAGTGTGCAAGGAACTAGAAATATAATTTCCTGTCTTTTAAAAGTGAATCATTAGTATTACATATTAATTTCCTCTTAAATTATTACTTGAAAAATAGAAAATTCCCAAAGGCAATAACTTTCTTTAAATTTACATATCCTTAAACATAATTTGACAAAAAAATGACCATTAGTAAATGCAAAATTAATTTTTAGGGGAATCTTATATTTCCTGTTTTCATTCAAATTTTGAAGAGATTCTAGAATTAACATTTTTCATGTACTCAAAAGCATTCTAAATTAATATGCTTTTATTTCCTAACTGCTATTTTAAAAACCTGTAAAGCAAAATCTGTGAACATTAGTTAAATGCAGGATAGTCCGTTTTACTATTTGTGCAGTTTTATCAAAAATTACATATCACAGGTGTCAATTAGAAAGCTGAAAGATTTTGGTATAAACCTTATGCAAACATCCCTCGGGCTTTATATAATTTCACTTCTTTAACTCATTTTTATAAAATATGGTTGATACTTTAAACATTTTTTTTCTACTGAGTTTATTATCTTTAAGGAGAAACATGTGTCAATATAATGTACAGTTTTTAGGAAGAAAGCATTTTTATGTCTCCATTAGTCAATCTAAAACTTTACTCTTTCAAAAGCAGGTGATTCTTCTAAGCAAAGCTTTTATAAAATGTAGCCAATTTCCAGGAAAAAATAATAACAATAGAATCAGAAGTTATGAAAGTGACTTGAAGGTCATCCTAAACATCTCTCAAAGGAGCTAATGACTTTTCAGGCTTTTTTCCCCTAAGTGAAATCAATCTCTAATTGATCCACACATTTGTACACAGTTGATAGGAAATAATCATTCCTATCTCTATTTTGTAAAGGACAACTTTGCCTTTTCTGCTTTCATCATTCTAAAAAACCGATATGTGAATCAACTATATATTTTAGATGGTAACTTTCACTATATTTCTTTTTTCAAATACTTATATTCACAATGAATAATTCTTATATTCTATGATTACAAATTTTCTTACAGACAGTTCTAGCTGAATTTGGTTTTGTTTATTATTTTTCTATGTCTTATATGCAAGCTAAATGCCTAGCACAGGCCACCTTCACTTAATATATCCAGAAAGGGAGTAGGTCCCAAATGGCACCATTTACTAGACAAGTGTTTTCCAATTCTTCTGTCCTTCTCTACAACAGGTCATTGGTTATTCTGATGTTCATCATGGCATAGACACAGGAACTAAAAAGTTCAATGTCGTTACTTGCACAAGAGCCACCTGAGGTTGGACAAGAAAAGACTTACAGCACACTGTGCCTCCTTTTATGACTACATTTCTTACTTCCATGAGCACAGAACCTTATTCAGGTGTACAGATTTCACACGTAACACTTAGCTCAAAGGAGAAAAAGAATTAACAATATGTATAAAATATGAAGTGTCATTGGAAAAAACATGAGATGTCTATTCCACCCTCACAATTTAAGGGAAACACCCTCAAACAATAAAAACCTTAAAAAGCTGTTGTATTGGGCCACTCTGTGGCTTCTAACCTTGTATCCTGGGGCTAAGGTCTGCAACCCTCTTCAGAAGCATGTTTTTCTTTAACTTCATTGTGACTTTCAGTCTCCATCAGAGTTGGCCTTGACCTTGAATCCATCACCTGGAAAGATAGAGTAATTATTCCTTAAAGAATTGATCCAAAGATTCCAGAGGGAAAAAAAGTTTGTGGTCTTCAGAACCGATAACTCTAAAAACTGTTAGGAGGGTGTGGGAAAATAAATGGTACTGCATATTTTGCAGAAGACTTTCAACTGGACCCCACGGTCCATAGTGGGCATATAGTAAGGAAATTCTAAATTTGTTTCCTTTGACTTTTTCCACCAAGCTGATTTGCAGCTACATTTCTTTATTCTTTGGGTGTTCAGCAGGATAACCTCACACACACACACACACACACACACACACACACACACACACACACACTTGTGCAGACACTCATGGGTACCTCAGAAATATTACAGTTTAAACCATATTGAAGAGAATAAATATTTTTATAAATGGATTTTAATTGACCATGCTCACATGAAGTTACTGTTTCACATTGTTAATGTATAACAATTAGGTATCTATGGATTAGTTTTATGTCTTCCAACAATTATCCCCAAACTTAAGATTTCTCTCTATCCATTCAAGTTTTGCTTCATAAAATTATTAAAAATGTAGCTTGTGTCTGTTTAATATTAAGATTATAGGCTGATGTTTTAAGTGTAATTTTTTCTATTAGGAATGCTGATTACAATAACTAAGTAGATAAATTATAATTTTTTCTCCATTTGGTTGATAGGTGTTACCTTATTTACCAAGAGAATATTTGTTGATTCTAACACAATGATTAAGGATACAAACTTTGTAGCATATGTTTCAATCTTTTTTTTACCTACTTATTATTCTGGTTCAGTGCTTCTATGAAGCAGGGGGTGGGAGGGTAGAGAAAGGCTCATATCACTGCTGGAAATATATACATGACTAGATAACATCATATTTCATATTTATAGCTTATTAGTGAGCATTTGATCATAGAACTATAATCATGATAAATGACATAAAATAGAGGGTTTACTACAGAGGTTTGACCTTACAAAAATGTGGGAGCTGATTACACAGATCACATGTAGTCATTGCTTCTTCATCAGGTGCTGGGCCTGAGGTCAGCAGAGCAAATGGCTTTGAAGGGAAGGTGATTGTAAAGTAGGGTCAAGCAAGGACAAATGGAACATGCAAGGAGGATCTGGAATCTGTGCCAGTCTCTCATTGCCTCCATGCTCATGTTGCAGGTGACGTGAAGGAGAAGGTACCATCACAGAGATAAGCACCTGAACCAGGAACCAAGGAAAATGAAGGGAGAGTTCCAGCAGGACAAGGAGAAGCTGAGAGCCTGGCTACTACTGCCCAGGTTGCATGCCCTGCCCTAAGACTTGGAAAAACTGAAGGAGTATACTCAGTGAGAACTGGAGGAGCTCTAAGATGAGCTGCTGCCCCACAGCAAACAAGTAAACCTGCAGATCAGTGACAATGTGCATGAGCTGTAGGAGAACACAGTACCCTACACCAAACTTCCAAGCATAAAAAGAATATGGCTGTCCTTTACACTTCAAATGATGCTCAAAATGTCTTCTGTGACCCATTCTACCCTGGAACTATGTAGCAAAGGTTATGCCTAGAAAATGCAGTTCTAGTTTAACTAAGTTGAAACATTTCAAATCTACCACAGCCCACATTATTTCAACACGCCATCTACATATTTATTTTTTAAAACATTCTGAACTTCCAAATAAAGACAACAATGAAATCTCAATTCCAGATAATATTGATGTAGCTATCTGTTACACAATCCAAAACAGGGTAACTCTCCGCCCAAAAGAACATTCAGAATCTTTTTACAGGCATAACTCATTTTACTGTGTTTTATTTTACTGTGCTTCACAGACATTGCATTTTTTTACAAATTGAAGGTTTGTGGCAACCCTGTGTTGAGCAAGGCTATTGGTGCCATTTTTTTCCAACTGCATTTGCTCATATCACATTTGTGGCATATTTTGGTAATTTTGCAATATTTCAAAATTTTAATTATTTTTAGATTTGTTATGGTCATCTGTGATCAGTGACCTTTGATGTTACTATTGTAACTGTTTGGGGGTGCCATGAATTGCACCCATGTAAATCATTGAACTCAATGGATAAATGTTAATGTGTGTTCTGACTGCTCCACAGACTGGCAGTTCTCTTTTGTTCTCCCTGTCCTTGGGCCTGCCTATTCCCTGAGACACAACAATAGAGAAACTAGGCTAATTAATAACCCTGCAGTGGGCTCTAAGTGTTCAAGTGAAAGGAAGAGTTGTAAGTCTCTCATTTTAAATCAAAAGCTAGAAATGATTAAGCTTAGTGAGGAAGGCATGTCAATAGCTGAGACAGGCCAAAAGCTAGCCCACCTGTGCCAAACAGCCAAGTTGTGATTGCAGATAAAAAGTTCTTAAATGAAATTAAAAGTGCTACTCAAGTGAACACACAAATGATAAGAAAGGGAAACAGTCTTGTTGCTGACACAGAGAAAGTTGTACTGGTCCGGATTAAAGAGAAAGACAGCCACAACACAACCTTAAACCGAAGCCTAATCCAGAGCAAGGCCCTAGCTCTCCTCAATTTTATGAAGACCGAGATTGGAGAAGAAGCTGCAGAAGAGAAGTTTGAAGCTAGCAGAGTTTAGTTCACTAGATTTAAGGAAAGAAGATGTCTCCATAACACAAAAGTGCAAGGTGAAGCAGCAAATGCTGATGTAGAAGCTGCAGCAAGTTATCCAGAAGATCTAGCTGAGATAATTAATGAAGATGGCTACACTAAACAACAGATTTTCAATGTAGATGAAAATACTGGAAGAGGCCATCTAGCATTTTCATAGCTCCAGAGACGTCAATTCCCGGCTTCAAAGCTTTAAAGAACAGGCTGACTCTCCTGCTAGGGGCTAATGTAGCTGATGACTTTAAGTTGAAGCCCATGCTCATTTACCACTGTGGAAATCCTATGACCCTTAAGGTTTATGCTAAATCTACTCTGCCCATGCTCTATAATTGGAACAACAAAGCCTGGATGACAGTACATGTTTACAACATGATTTACTGAAGATTTTAAGCCTGCTGCTGAGAACTACTGTGAGAAAAAAAGATTCTTTTCAAAATATTACTGGTCATTAACAATGTAGCTGGTCACCCAAGAGCTCTGATGGAGATGTACAATGAGATTAATGTTGTTTTCATGTCTGTAGCCCATGGATCACGGAGTAATTTTGACTTATTATTATTTAACAAATACATTTCAGGGACTTCCCTGGTGGCACAGTGGTTAAGAATCCACCTGCCAATGCAGGGGACATGGGTTTGAGCCCTAGTCCAGGAAAATCCCACATGCCACGGAGTAACTAAGCCCGTGTGCCACAACTACTGAGCCTGTGCTCTAGAGCCCACGAGCCACAACTACTGAGCCCACATGCCACAACTACTGAAGCCCGTGCACCTAGAGCCCGTGCTCCACGAGAAGCCACCTTAATGAGAAGCCTGTACACCGCAACAAACCTAGAGCCCATGCTCCACGAGAAGCCACCTTAATGAGAAGCCTGTACACCGCAACAAAGAGTAGCCCCTGCTCACAGCAACTAGAGAAAGCCCACACAAAGCAACGATGACTCAACGCAGCCATAAATAAATAAATAAATAAATAAATTTTAAAAAATTCATTTCATCAGGTGCCATACATAGTGATTCCTCTGATGGATCTGGGAAAAGTAAAATAAAAACCTTCTGGAAAGAATTCACCATTCTAAATGTCATTAAGAACATTTATGATTCATGGTAAGAGGTCAAAATATCAATTATCATAGGAGTTTGACAGACGTTGATTCCAACCCTCATGGATGACTTTGAGAGGTTCAAGACTTCTGTGGAGAAGTAACTGCAGATGTATTAGAAATAGCAAGATAACCAGAATTAGAAGTGGAGCTTGAAGATATGACTGAATTGCTAGAATCTCATGATAAAACTTTAAAGGATGAGCAGTTGCTTCTTATGATTGAGAAAATAAAATGGTTTCTTGAGATGGAATCTACTCCTGGTGAGGATGCTGTGAAGATTGTTGAAATGACAACAAAGGATTTGAAATATTACATAAATTTAGTTTAAAAGCAGAGGCAGAGTTTGACTCCAATTCTGAAAGAAGTTCCACTATAGGTAAAATGCTGTCAAACATCATTGCATGCTGCAAACAGATGATTCATGAAAGGAAGAGTCAACTGATGTGGCAAACAGTACTGTTGTCTTATCTTAAGAAATTGCCTCAGTCACCCCAACCTTCGACCTTCAACCACCACCCTGATCGGTCAGCAGCCATCAACATCAAGGCAAGACGCTCCACTAGCAAAAAGATTAGGACTCCCTGAAGGTTCAGATGATGATTAGCATTTTTTGGCAATAAAGTATACATTTTAATTAATGTATGTACATTGTTTTTTTAGACATAATGCTATTGCTTATTAATTAGACTACAGTATAGTATAAACATAGCTTTTATATGCACTGGGAAACCAAAAAATTGTTTGACTAGGTTTATTGTGGTGTCTGGACCCAAACCCACAGTATTTCTGAGGCACGCCTGTATACATCATTGGTGATGTTCATTAATCCAGTCTCTGAAGGGGCTGTCACAGAGCTGGTACTGTAAGTAAGCTTTTAAAAGGTCATTTCATGTCTGATTCTAGGACTGGGTCAGCAAAAATATAAGATGAGCTTGGAGCATCTTTTAGTATGAGAAAAAAAGTGTTCAAATATTAAAGGATGAGGGCATGTCAAAGGACCCAGAAGCTAACATGAAAGCACTCCCAATGGCCAGAACTGTAGTAATTTGAACAAGGAAAGAAAAAAAATGCAGTACTGGTTTATAATGAAATTATAACAAATACACATGAGTTCATACTACTATAAATAAATGATTGAATGAATAAATAAATGGGAGAAAAGAGACAACTCTTCCCTACAGAATAATTCCAAATAATACATGTAGATACTCTCTCCTCCAGGTGAACTTCACTGTTCCCACCCCCTTTAGGATGGCTTGGATATAAGCTGGAATATGGAAATGGAAAAACAGTAACTTTACAGTGGGGAAATCTAGCAAACACTAATACCAAATGATTATGGTTAACATTACCAGTGATGTCATATGGATATAATGTTCCCCTGGTATGATGTAATAACAAGGGTACTCCATTCATTACAAAAATCAAAAACCCAGTCTAATCATGACAAAAAATCAGAAGGAATTATGTTCCTTTCACATACCTGACCATTCAGCCAAACCACTAGCTACAGTATTTGAGTACGTATAAATCTATGCCTCTGACTATCTCAGCTTTTGGAAAATAAACAATAGCATACTATTTGATGGTCTACCCACTGGGAGGATTTTGCTTCTCCACAGTCCATCAGGGCCACCCCAGTATAGGTCTGTAGTGTTTTAGCTGTCCACTTTCATATATTACCAATAAATCACATAGAACCATTACTCCTCATGAATCTATAGAACAGTTGAGAGGGAATAGTCTAAGTAGCAGGAATATGAGCCATGGGCTTCTGGGAAACAAGCTCAAGCATCTTATGCCTTCAACTCTTGCTTGAACTCCAACTCATATAAACAACATCCATCTGATGATGCAGTACTATAGGCATACTCAACATTATGGTTTGGTGTGTGAGACAAAATATAATTCCTTATGGACACCTCAGACTGCATGTTAATGTGGGGGTCCATTATCAGGCAAACATAAGACAGTGCAAACCATAAATTATGTCAGGAGACTACTTCTCAGAAAAGGATGGTGAAGTTTTCCTCTTAAAATTCTAAAGATCTGCACTATAATCCACATATAAGTAACCAGAAACAGGGATATTCACTAAAATATCTGTAGAAAGCTTCACTTTTCAGGTAACTACATATAATGGTACTGCTGCTGAGGCCACCTCAACACAGAGATGTAGAAATTTTTCCTCAAATTGCTGGCCTTATAGTTATCCCTTTATCTCCCCTTCCCAACAGTTAAACTTTTTTTAACTATTGGCTCTTTGATATCTAATCTGCATAAGAGAAAAAATATCTACCTACCTACTTATTTACTTCCTTTAGTCAATTTTCCATTACCCTTTAATCTTATATATAAACATTAAATTTTATCATTAATGCACACTCTCTTAGATGGAGCCCATTTTTGGCCACATATATGTTCATACATGAGAATCAATCTAAAAAGTAGTACCACTAAGCCCCAGTGAAAAAAAAACTTCTTCTGAAAATAGAAGATAATTTATAAAGACTCTATATCTTATTTTCAGTGAAACTGAAAAATGTTCAGTTAGTAAAACTAACAGGAACATCTGATATGAAGAAAAGTTAACTATCATTAAAATGATCAATCAGAAATATTGTAGAGTCCAGAATCAAAAACATCTTGGCATCAACATTTATAAAACAAAAGATGTTGGCAGTATTCTGACTTCCACTCTTGTGTTAATAAATATTAGAGGGTCTGTCATTTTTTCCTTTTATAGCCAGAACCCATTGCTTTGTTACAAGACAAGGGCAATTACAATATAATGCTTGAATATTCTTTTATATTATCCTTGCTTCACAATAATTTAAAGAGAAATGTCTTGTAGTTTCTGATACACAATCACAATGATGACAACAAAATAATGATATGAGGATAAGAATATTTAACATAAATTAACTGCTTATCATGTGTCAGATATTAGGGTAGTGTTACCAAGCAAGGGCTCACTGCCTGATGTACATATCAAAAAAAGCCAAAAGTATGGCACTGGCTTTTGAGAAAACAAAGCTTTATTGCGAGGCTGACCAGCAAGGAGAAAAGAGGGAGACCACAAATCTGTCTCCCCTACCTGGGGTTTGTTCAAACTTTTATGAGTTAGGGAGGATGGGTTGCTATGCGAAAGCACTGGCAGGGCAGGTTTTGATTGGAGGGCTTTGGAACTTAGCCATTTATGGTAAATATGGTAAAGAGAGCTTCAGCACCAGATCTTCCTGGACAATGGACCCTTTGCTTCTAAAAGGGTTTGAGAGCTCAGGTTTATGTCATGTCCCAGTCCTTTAGTTCTGTGTGGTGGGGTTGGGACTTGACTCTGGGAGTTATTTAGGTCAAAATTTTCTCCTCTGCACATGCTACAGCTGCATGACTAGTGGTTTTGTTCCGTTGTCTCTGGAAAACAACTCAGTATCTTGTTAGACAAAGGATAGGGCCGGTTTGGGCTGGTTCTGTGGTTACAGTAGGAATTTTGAATTTAAACTGAATACGTCTTTCCAATTTTATATCTCCCAGATATATATTCTGATGTCACTCCTATGGGATTCTCAGAGGGAGTTTTAGGCAAATGTTTTTGCATTGAAATACTAGCTGGAAACAAAAAAAAGAGTATAAGTTTTCTATGTGTAAAAAATATTCCAGTGTGATTTATAGGAACAAAGCAAATAATAGTATGATGATGATAAACAGTGATTATAAAGCTAGGCTTACATTTGTATGAGGAATATAATACTTTCTCCATTTTACAGGTGTAGCTTGCCTATATATCTAATTACAGCTAGTAATTAAATAATCCAGACTCAAACACAGGAATTATTCTTTTAATACTAGAATTTTGGTTTTTGGTTAAAGTAACTCTTTGTTGGTGATAGCAGGTAAAACATCATGTTTACCAATTCATCACTTGAATGCAAGAATATAACAGAAATCACGTTTCATGTTTTGATTAAATTATACAATGGAGATATAGCTAGAGAAATTTATTAGCAGAAATATTCACTATTCAAATAAAATTTGTAGTGATATCAATACATTTTGAAAGCATGTCTCTACTGTCTGCAACTACAGAGATCTTCAATTATCAATTGCCACCATATATAGGAAGGCATACTATGGTTCAAAAATAAAAGAGAACAGTAGCTATGGAAGAAAATATGACATGAGAGTGAATAAAAATAAATATATAAAGCGTCAAGTTGTTTTCTATTTTTAAATGATTAGAGGCCCTTGGTAACTGTGCCCAACTTATAGATGATTGGCCACTCTTTGTAATCAAATTGCTTTTTGGTATAAAAACCCAGTTTGGGAAAAGCATTCTGTGGATTGCTGGCTTAATATCAATAAGCCTAGCAAAGCTCCCCAAAGGGAACAAAATCTTGAGGTCTATCTGCCCTTGGTGTACAACTCTGCTCATGCTGGTATATGCCAGGAACTAATTCTAGAACGACTGGCAGCATTCCAGGTGAATTTGATTGCACTGACCAAAGTTAGCTAGGAAACTTATTCTCTTTTGACTCAATCACTACAGAGATTTCAGTTATAAAATATGCAGTATTTTGTTAATAAAACAATTATTAACTTCATTTGGATCTTAATGAAAATGTGTAGACAATGAGAAAATGGATCTGAAATATTTTATAAAGATGACTGACACTTTTCAGAGTCTGGGTTGGTATGTTTCATCTACCCAAACATGGTGAAAAGGACATTGTATGAAATATTTTTCTGTGGTAGTATTTTATCTGAAGCTGTACTTTTTACTTTTATTATTCTGGATACTTTTACAAAGGTATAAACTGTTAGCATTAACTTTTGTAAAATCAACGTGAGTATATAATGTGACTGGAAGTGAAATGTTAAACATTTTCTCATACATTTTATAATTTGTATGGAGAATTGTTAGTCTTCTGACATTTCAAATTTTATTAATAATATTATTTGGTCTAAAAATCCCATATTTATATTTTATAAATTTTTTCACTATAATATATAACATAATCCCTATAGGGTATTGATTGCCATTATATTATGCTGACATAATAAAAACAAACAGAAATGGAAATATATGCACACAGAAAAATATAAAGATAGATAGTTAATTTTGTTTTTTGGACCTTCTGTAAAGAGAAGGTCCAAAAATTCTCCAAATTTCACAAAACAATATTATTATTTGTACCCTCTTCCTTTTACCTCCCTTACTCCAAGAAAACATTTTCATACGTTTTATGAATATCCTTTAGTTTGAATGTATCCTTTTAAATTTTTAATGCATATTTTAAATTGCATATAATAATATTACATTATGTATCGCATTCTGTTTCTTACTTTAAAAAGAAGTAAGCTACATATTTTAAGATCCACAAGTTTGAGAAGAGCCCATTAATCTTAGGTCCTGTAGACCACACCATGATGTGTATCTATTTTGCCTGCCCACGCTCCCACTGCTGAGTATCCAGTTTGTGGATGCTTAATGTATTCTCAAATCGCTGACATCAAAAGCTTGCAAAGAACATAATAATATATGTTCTCTTATGAACTTGCGGAGGATGTCTTTAGGATGTATAGCTGAAGTAAATTTTCTTAGTCATAGATAAGGTGACCAAATAATTCATCATTAGATTGTGACATGCTGGAGAGTAAAAGGGGGTGCTGTCAGTAATCTCACAAGGACAGGAATAAGGCTGCAATATTCAAGCAAACTGGAATATTGGATGTGCGTATATTTAATTTGACTGAATACTTTGAGATTGATCCCCAAAATGGCTTCATAAATCACTTGCCAACAAATACATGGCAATAACTAAATTTCTAAAGTTTGCCAGTATAATACAAAGTGGTATTTTATTATATTTTCATTATATATATTTCATATCAATAAGTTAACATATCCACATATATTACTGTTAGGCTTTTGGGTCACCTTACCTGTAAATTGCTTATTAACTTCTTTTACATATTATTCTTTGGAGTTCTTCTCTTTTTCTTGTTGGATTTACCGGATTTCCTATATATTCTTAATACTATTCTTTTACTCATTTTTTATGATATAAAAACCTTCATCTAATCTAGCATCTCTGTTTACTTTGATCATGGTCTATATCATAGAGATCTTACTAAGCAACAAAGATACATTCTTTCATTTTTCTTAATCAGTTCTATTGAGGAGTAACTTATATACAATAATTTTCAAAAATTGCAAATACACAATTTGATGAATTTTGAGAAATCTGTGCACTTTTGTATCTTACAAAAAAAAGCAAGGTTACAGAACATTTTCATCATTCATTGAAGTTCTGTCCTGCACTTTTGTAGTCAGGTTGCTGTCTCATCCCCTGAGTGCTTTCTTTTTGTCACTCTACTCTTGCCTTTTCTAGAATTTTCATATAAATGGAATCAGAGTATATAGTATTTTTTTGTCTAACATTTCATTTAGCATAATGTTTTTTAGATTTGTCCATATTGTTCTCTGTATCTGTAGCTAATTATTTTTTATTTCTGAGTAGTTTTCCATTCTATGAATATACCAGTTGTTTACTCCTCCATATTTCAAAGATATTTGCTGGCTTCTCCCAATTGTTTCTGTTTAATAAGTATTAACAAAACTTCTATGAAATTTGAAGTACAAGTATTTGTACTTGTACAAAGTACATTAACATGCACTTTCACTTATCTTGAATAAAAGCCAGGGGTAGAATCACTGCTTTATATTATGTTTAAAGTTTAATTTATGAATATTTTTCAAGGTGACTTTATCATTTTCATTTCACCAGAAAAATATGAGTTCTATTTGCTTTACATACACAAAAATACTTGCTACTGTCAGGGGGTTTTATTTTCTTGTTTGTTTTAGTCATTCTAGAAGTTGTACAATCATATATCATTGTTTAATTCTGACAAAAGGCCTTTATTAAATAAATGTTTAGCAAATATTTTTCCCAGTGATTGACTTGCATTTTCAATGTCATAACAATGTCTTTTGAAGGGTAAGATTTTTTAAAAATTTTAATTATGTCCAAGGTGTCAATATTTTCTTTTATTTTTCATGAGGTTTTTTATTTTAAACAACCTCTACCTAAGTTTCACTTTGAGCCTCTCCTCTTTTCATCTAGAAATTTTATATTGATTTCAAAAAAATTAACACTTTAACAATTTTGAGTTCTTTAACATCATTAACATAATATCTTTATCCATTAATTTAGATTTTCGAAAGTCTCTCAACCATATTCTATAGTCTTGAATGTACAGATTTAGCATCTTTTGAATAAAATTTATCACAAAAATAGATATCTAGATCAATGGAACAGGGTAGAAAGCCCAGAAATAAACCCACACACCTATAATCAATTAATCTATGAAAAAGGAGGCAAGAATATACAATGGAGAAAAGACAGTCTCTTCAACAACTGATGCTGGAAAACTGGACAGCTACATGTAAACGAATAAAATTGGAACATTCTCTAACACCATATAGGAAAATAAACTCAAAATGGATTAAATACCTAAATGAAGATCAGATACTATAAAACTCCTAGAGGAAACATAGGCAGAACACTCTTTGACATAAATTGCAGCAATAGTTTTTTTGGATCCATCTCCTAGAGTAATGGAAATAAAAACAAAAATAAACAAATGAGACCTAATTAAACTTAAAAGCTTTTGCACAACAAAGGAAACTAAAAACGAAATGAAAAGACAACTCACAGAATGGGAGAAAATATTTGCAAATGGTGTGACTGACAAGGGCTTAATTTCCAAAATATACAAACAGCTCATACAGCTCAATATCAAAAAAAAAAAAAAAAAACCCAATCAAAAAAGGGGCAGAAGATCTAAATAGATATTTCTACAAAGAAGACATACAGATGGCCAAAAGGCACATGAAAAGATGCTCAACATTGTTAATTATTAGAGAAATGCAAATCAAAAAACTGCAATGAAGTATCACCTCACACTGGTCAGAATGGCCATCATCAAAAAAGTCTACAAATAATAAATAGTGCCATGTATTCTGGTATTGCTATAACATTATTTCTTTATGTTTGTGCATTTGCCTAATAAATCTTTGTCAATATAATTAAATTTGACCTTTATTTTTATGATTTGTTCCCTTGTAAAGAGCACACAGATAAAATTTTAACCCAAGTTGACAGGGTTATTTAGTAGGGTTATTAATGACATTAATTACAGATATTCTCTTTGCTTATATGTTTGAAATTCTGACATATTACTTCATACATTCTGTTTTATTGTGTCACCTTTGTGACATGAATAGACATTTTTCCAAAGAAAACATACAGATGGACAATGTGAAAAGATGCTCAACATCACTATCATCAGGAAAATGTAAATCAAAACCACAATGAGATACCACCTCATTCACATCAGAATGACTATCATCAAAAAGACAACAAATAACAAATGTTGGGGAGGATGTAGAGAAAAGGGAACCCTCATGCACTGTTGGTGGGATTGTAAATTGGTGCGGCAAGTATGGAACACAGCATGGAGGTTCCGCAAAAAACTAAATGTAGAACTGCCATATGATCCAGTAATTTCACTTCTGGGTATTTACCCAAAGAAAACAAAAACACTAATTCATAAAAATATATGCACTCCAATATTTATAGCAGCATTATTTACAATAGCCAAGATATGGAAGCACCTACATTCTTGAGAAGAAAATGATGGCAGCCTGTTCCCAGAGAAGTTTCAGGTATAACAAAAAGGCACTAGTAGATCTGAGTAGTGCAGAGATAGTTTATGCCTTTCTCTACATTTGGTCAGCTCTACTTTTTTATTGGCCTTGGCCACTTGCTGTGTTTCTTGGCTGATGGTCAATTCCACAGTTAAAATCCTTCTCACCATTGTCATTGCTCTTCATCTAAAACCACTGCCTCCCTCATATGCTTTGTATGACAGAGTAAGACTTCAGTATAACTCTATTATACCTGAGTGGGAAGTTATATAAACTCTGGCATCCAGGTCTGACCTAATGCAACTCACAGAGACTATGTTTTTACAGAAGTATTGTATAACATAATCCTAAATCAGAGGGACTCTGGCTGCCAGGAGGGGCTGGATAACATAAACCAGATATGGTGAAGGTAAAGTGCCATGTGGTAAACATTTAACATTGAGAGACAGGTGATAAGAAGGAGCCAGCAGATTATTTGCTCATTCTTCTGGCCCAGATGGATGTTCTGACATCTCACCAGGGATGACAAATGTGACCAAGAAAACAACTAAGTTTCTCATGAGGCAGGGATAAATTTAGCTTTGCAACACTTTTTACTTTCTCTCTCTAAAGTTATGGTACTTCCTTTTTTCAATCACTCTTGCTTCATTGGATTATAACCAATAAAGAAGAAGCATGTAAGCTTTGCCTCAAGCCAGTTTTTAAGGAACCTATGTGAAGAAGACGATTTTCATTACATTATACACTATAGTAATAGCCACATATTTGACAAATACAATATTTATACCTTATTAATGATAAAAATATAGGAAATGTTACATTCTTCTGAACCCTCATTTTTTAAGTTTTTTGCTTCAAATCTCATTTTGTTTAATTGAAAGCCATTAGTTTTTCAACCATTATTAAATTTTATATTTAAATGGTTCTCTTGTTTGAAAAATACAATGTATGTCATCACTATTCATTTTATAATTTAAGATATGACACATTATTTTTAATTCTGAATTTCCTATACTTGGTACATTCTTCAGGTGCAAAATTTTTTTGTAAAATTGTGAACGGAATCTAAATCAAATATACTTCAGTGATACATTATTCTGAGCCAATTAATATGCTGGATTGTATTGAAATTTTCCCTCAAAAATGACATTTTGGCTAGATATCTATTTTTAAATTCAAATATTCTCATCTTAATTTCTAAAGATATCTCTTCTTTTCTGATGTGCTTCTGCTGCATTTGCTTGGTACATTTAATTAAATTCCACCATATTTTACATATTTTCTAATTTTGCTCAAAGGATCTATTCTATCATCAATGAGTTTCACCACTATTGCATTTACTCTCATTTCTAAGTTTGTTAAATTTTCAAATTGTTGCCCTAATATAGTGATTCATAAAAAATGCAATATCATTGAGACTATGAGAAGCTAAATGAGATAATATATCTAAAGCACTTAGCACAAAGCACAGCACACAATAAGCACTCAGTAAATTTTAGATATTATTATTACTTTTGTTTTTACTATTACCATTTGTACTAGGCTGAAAAATGTTTCCCCAAAATAACAGGCACTGATTTCCAGAATCTGTGAGAATCTTTTGCCATACCTTATATGGTAAATGACGTTATTAAATTAAAGACATTGAGAGGGGATAATCCTGAATTATTTGGGTGGGCCCAAAATGCAGTTGTGCACGTCCTCGTGAGACAGAGCCAGAGGGAGGTTCACACAGATGGAGGAAGGGAAGAAGCAGCCAGAAGAGGAGTAGGAAATGTGACAGTGGGGGCAGACATCAGAGTGATGCAGTCACAAATTAAGCAATGATGGCAGCCACCTAATGCTGCAAGAGGCAATGAACAAATTTTCCTCTAGAGCTTCCAGAGGTAGCACAGCCCTATGGACACTTTGATTTTGGCGAAGTGACACTGATTTCAGACTTCTGGCCTCTAGAATACGAGAGACTAAGTTTCTGTTGTTTTATGACACCAATTTTGCAGTAATTTGTTATTGCAGCCATAGGATACAAATACATTATTATAATTATTACTATTTCAGGTTACATAAAATATTCTATTTAAGATATATCTCGAACAGAGAAACATTAAAATACAAAAATAAATGCACTATTTATAATTCAACATGATAGTAGGAGTTTTTAAAACAGGACATTGTCTTTTGTTTTAACTAAAAGAAACTAAATAGCAGTGATATTATTCAGCTTTCTGTTTTGCACATGTGAAATTTAAGAAAACTGGGCATATTCAGCTTTTAGGCCACATTTAGCAGTAGTGACAGAAACTGAAACATCCTAAATTTGTCAAGGTAATTGTTCCTGAATAGCTTAGATACAGTCTCAGAATTCTTGACAAAGCACCAAGAAAACCATTATAAAGTGATACAAGACAGCACATATATAAAACAAATGTACTATCTTAAGCAAAAATTGTGAAATGAGAAAATAGAAGTAGAATATATTTTTGTGACTAGAGTTTTGATTTCTAACTTATTCTCACTCCCCTACCCTTACATTCTTATTTTTTATGTTCCTTTTAGCATTAAGATAAAAACCATAAAAAATTTTCCAGGAAAGATGCAGCATCAATATATTGTTTTGCTGAATATTTGGGATTATACTTGTGGTTTCTCCTAAATAATATCTCAGCTAAGTATGAATTTCTAGGGAAATGATATCTTCCTTGAAATTAAAGAAGTGCAGAAAGATAGCTATTCAGCCTGAATTTTATTCTTTTATATAAACTACATTTGCCTTTTAAAAAATTTCCCCTTATTGGGTTGATTATTGTATATATTGCCTTAATGATTGGAGATGTAAAAATAAAATAAATCAAATACTCTAAGTATCACATGGATATATAAACAGTGTGAGCCCTAAATCTACAATGGTTGTATAAAACTGAATACTTAAACAACTAAGGCAGAATTTTAGGTAAAACCTGATATATTTTGTCCAATAGCCATTTGGCCACAACATACTATAATGACTAAGAGTATGGATTCGGAAGCTAGCTTCTCTCCATTTTTATTACACTTCTGCCACTTACTAATTATGCCTTGATTTTCTCAATACTTACTGGTCTATTTAATACATGTAAAGCACTTAAAATATTGCCTGAAAACATAAAATTTGTTCAGTAACTTTTATTAGTTTTTTATTAGTATACAAAGCTTGAATTTCTAGGGAAATTTTTTAATGCCAGGAAGAGTCAGTTTTGTCAGTGCAATACAGAGCTAAGGTGTAGTGCAGCTGCTTCCAAGCATTTGAGGGGCAGCAGGGGAATGAAGAAGCAATCCTACTGGGTCATAGCTAGCTTTTTTCTAGCTTGTTTGATTTGTAATAGTAAAGACTATTATGCCAATAATCATGAGAATTATTGATCTGTAATTTTATTTTTTAATAGCCTTGCCAGATTTTTCTATTAAGGTTATGCCAGCTTTATAAATTGAGTTGGAAAATATGCCCTCCTTTTCTACTTGCAGAAAAAAAAAGTAAAATTAACTCCATTTCTTACTTGAATGGTTGATAGAATTTATCAGCGAAAGCTTCGAAGCCTCAAGTTTTCTTTGGGAAAAGTTTAAATAATAAATTAAAATTTCAACATACAGATGTATTCAGAGTTTATTTTCTTACATAACCTTTTGTAAATTATATTTTCAACAAATTTAAACACTTTAAGTTCTCAAAATGTGTTGGCATGAAGTTGTTTATAGTATTCTCTGATTATCATTTTAACGTCTGTAGGCTTCTGACAATCCATTTATTTTATTTCTGCTTTTGCTGATTTGGGTTCTCTGTTTTTTGCAGGGGTATGGGGAGAGATTGTCAATATTGTTTATATTATCGAAGAACTAGGTTTGGCTTTGTGAATTTTTTCTGATTTTAGTCTTTTATCTATTTCATTGGTGTTCTACCTTCATCATTTTCTTCCTTCCATCTATGTTTGTATTACTTTTTCTTTTATTGTATCTTAAAATGGAAACTCTGGTCAGTGATTTTAGAACATTATTTTCTCTTATTATTTTAACTATAACTTTTCCTCTAAGTCCTGTTTTAGCTTCATCCTAACTAATTTTCATAAGTTATAATTCCACTCACATACTAGCTCTTTCTTTTATGGTTTCACAATGAAATTATATACATATATATATATAATTATATATACTTATGTATATATATAAAATTATACATATATAATTATATACATATATATACTTATACCTCATGAAATCTGTCACCTCGGCTTCTCGTCCTGCTTTTAACAAGGAACTTATCTTTCCTTTCCCCATTGGCCCTATCCTGCTAAATTTGGATTCTGACCCCTGAATTGTCTCCATAGTGTGGAGCTTTCTGTTGGCAGGGGGTTGAGTTGTGTTAATTTAGAGTATTTATAGGGTTCAAACTGCTCTGGCACTTTAATTCCTGCTTTACTCATGAAATTAATCTTGAGTTACTCTCCCTGGTTCCCACTGTCCTTTCAGAATGACCCAACATTTCTCCAGTAACTCAAAATTTCAGCAGAAGCCAAGTTTGTAGTAATCTTTCATAATCTTTTGTATTTCTGCAGTGTCAGTTGTTACTTCTCCTTTTTCATTTCTAATTCTATTGATTTGAGTCTTCTTCCTTTTTTCTTGATGAGTCT